>NC_057805.1:146927951-147106994 GCF_018294505.1 Triticum aestivum
CCCGTGGTATTGCCTCTGGATGAACAGTGAGCGTTGCTGGGGGGTTTGGATGAACAGTTCTCAGTGGGGGTGGATGAACAGGACCCCGATCGTTCGATCCGGTTGGGGCTGGATGAACAGGTCCTCGTGGAGGGCAGGATGAACAGGACCACCCCGTGGAGGGCAGGATGAACAGTAGACGATGGAGGGCTGGATGAATAGTAGCTTGTGGAGGGGTGGTTGAACAGGAGCCCGTGGAGAGGGCTGGTTGAACAGTAGCCGGTGGAGTAGCGCGCGGTGGAGGCTAGATGAACAGGAGCCCGTGGATGAACAGTCGCAGGTGGAGGCTGGAGGAGGTCGACGGTGGATGAACAGTAGCCCATGGAGGCTGGAGGGGGTCGACGGTGGACATGACCAGTATCCCGTGGAGTCCCGTTTTGCGGTACGCCACACCCCTCTCGATGAACAGGACCCCCGTTTCGACCGTAGCGCTCCAACACAAGTCCGTTTCCTCCGTTTTGCGGTATGCCACACCCCTCTCGATCAACAGGACCCCCGTTTCGACCGTAGGAGGTCGGTTTCCTCCGTTTTGCGGTACGCCAGACCCCTCCCGATGAACAGGATCCCGTTTTGAACGTGGCCGGTCGAACACAAGGCTTTTTCCTCCGTTCTGCGGTACGCCAGGCCTCGTTTCCATCGGGTGTTCCGTCCAAGCCCTCCTGAAGAACACGACGATGCATTCCGTTCCGACCCAGCCGGTTGGCTCCCCATTAACACGACGACGACGATGTTTCTCCGTTCCGACCCAGCCATGTACACGAGCCCTGGCCGTACGTATGCGCGAGTAGGCGTTCGAGACCCTGCCCATATGTACGTACGTGGCCGTATTTTCTTTCTTGCACACTGGCCGCTGTACGTACATGTACATGCTACGTGCGCGCCTCTACTACGACACGTGCGCGCCTCTACATCGACCAGTATGTACGTACACGTTCGCGATCAGAATGACAACGCTACGTACGCTTCGACCAGGTGGGTCCCGACTGTCAGGCACTTCCTTGCCTGCGAAGATGTAGCTGGTGGGTCCCAACAGTCAGGGGGGCGAATCATTTTTTTGCCCGGACGCACTTCCTTGCGTGCGAAGATGTAGCTGGTGGGTCCCAGCAATCAGGGGGAAACATTTTTCTCGCGAAATACGGTGGCCCGTCCGGTGGGTTCCTGCTGTCAGGTAGAGGAATAATTATCTTGCACGTAATAAGGAGGCACTTCCTTGCTGCGGCCGTGGACCCAGCTGTCAGCCTCTCCACGTACAGTCCAGGTCCGATGGAAGCCGTACCTTGACCATGTTGACCACGCCGCGCCGAGAGCACCAGGGCGGTGGACGACGGCGAGGCCTAGGAAGGGGACGACGTGGAGCCGGCGAAGACGCGGCAGCGGAAGCCCGCGCGGAGAGGAGTACGAGGGTTCACTGCTTCGGCTGCAGTGTGAGGCTGCCGTCGCCGCAGGGCCTGGCCAGCGGTGGGAATAGTAGGGGGCGGTGAGGCCTCCGCGGCAGCACAGCCGGCCATGGGAGGCAGGAGCATGCGGCACGACCGGCGCTGCTTTGGGCGGCTGGAGCAAGAAGACCAGAGGTTGAAGAAGCACTAAGGCCATTGGATGGACATCGTATGGTCACTCAAGCTAGAATCATTCATATTGACTAGGTTGACAAAGCCCTCCATCCCCGTCAACTTAGTAGGCCCACAAGTCAGCCTCCCACTATGGTGGGTCCCAGCTGGCAGGGGGTATTCATTTTTTTGTGCGCAATAAGGAGGCACTTCCTTGCGTGCGAAGATATAGTTGGTGGGTCCGACCTGTCAGCGGAGGGAACGTTTTTTCGTGAAATACAGAGGCCCTTCCGGCGGGTCCCAAATGTCAGGTGGAGGAATCATTATTTTGCGCGTAATAAGGAGGCATTACCTTGTGTGCAGCTGTGGACCTGGCTGTCAGCCTCTCCACGTACAGTCCACTTTCGATGGATGTCGTTCGTTGACCACGTTGACCACGCCGCACCGAGAGCACCAGGGCGGTGGAAGACGGCGAGGCCTACGAAGGGAACGAAATGGAGCTGGGGAAGACACGGAAGTGGTTGCCCACGCGGTGGACAGTATGAGGGTTGACTGGTTCGGCTGCCTTCGCCGGAAAATAACAGGATGTGTGGGTGAGTAGAGGGATAGACAGGCCAGGGATGCGAGCATATGATGGGGCCGTGAGGCCTGCCCGGCAGCACATCCGGCCACAGGAGGCGGGAGCAGGCGGTTCCGATGGCGCTGGTTTGGGCGGCTGGAGCAGGAAGATCAGAGACTGAAGAAGCACGATTGCCATTAGATTGACATCTAACGGTCTGACGCTGGTAGAGTCGATTGTTGACTAAGTTTCTTTTCTGATAAACCTTGTGTATGCATGAACTTAGTAGGCCCACAAGTCAGCCTCCAAATCTGTGGCAGACAACATAGAGCCCATTTGCTATTTTTTAATAATTTGTAGCCCATTTGCTAATTCTTAAGTAATTTATTACAGCCCATTTTCTGCCCAGGACCACGGTCAAAAAGTTCAACCTTATTTTGCATATTTCGGTGGAGTCCGAACTTTCGTAATCCTGAAATGATAAACATTTTTTTAAGAACTTATTGATTTGCCAAAAAAATCGTTTTGTTTTTGTAAGCAAATAAGGCGTGGGACAATTGAGTTGGGTTAAGGGAAAACCAGTGGTAAAAAAAATCAGGGCTGGAAGGTAAAACAACAACAAAAATAAGGATGTAAATATGAAAAGTGAATTTTATGTATTTTCAATATAATGATACGTGTATATGAACTAGTAAAACTATAGGTAGAGATTAGAAAATGGATGTAGGACATGCGTTTGAAGAGGAAAATAGAAATGGGATGTGTGTTTGATTCAGTAAAAAAAGTGCATGTGGACGTTGTAAGACAAAATATAACTAACGCTGGTGGGCCAGAGGCCAGTAGATACCTGCTGGATCTTTGTGCCCCGTTGTCGTCATGGGCTGGGCCTGTTAAAAACAAAACCAAGCCTAGGCAGTCTACAGCCCAGTTGAAACTTGCTCGACCTGAAAAAACAATATACGTGCTCAATAAACGAGAGAATTCTGCAAGTACATACTGATAACTGGGATGCAGCAGGGATATTGTTTTTTCATCGTGATAATAAGAGCATGCACTTGTTTCGAAAAATTTGGAGAACTGGGAATTCGAACGGCAGGTGCTTATGCTACCCATCAAATAAAAATCAGGTGCCTGAAAATTCGTTTCGAAACAAATGAATCAGCTTTATATCCACGTCGACCCTCGGCATGATGGTTGGAAGCAAATGCCAAGTTCATACCAAAAGATCGTTAACAACAATACCAACTTGCGGACGACAAGGTAGTACAAGTACCAATACCAAACTGGAGTAACTTATAATCTTTTTACTCCTGGCCCTAGTGTTCGTCTGGTAGAAAATCTTGCAGAGGACTAGCTCCCGCTCCTTCTCTTGCTCCAGGTCCCCAAGGTGGTACTGGTGCATCACCCAGTTGGTCCTCTGCTGGTCGAAGTTCTTGTTGGTGTGCAGAACCAGAACCTTTTTGCTGCCCGTCTGCCGGCCGTTGACCATCACCGGCAAGGTATTGCCGGTGTTGTGCCACATCGCGTGCATGCCGCACTCCGACTGTACCTTGCGACGCGTCCACGTGCCCCTTTTGAACGCCTTGGAATTGCGCTGGAAGAAATGCTTGCTTAGGCCACTCAGTGTGACCTGCAGTATTGTCGGATACAGGTTTTAGTGTACGTAGTTGGCATTTTCATAACATCTTTGGCATCTTGCAGTCACTTGTTTCACTTTTTATTAACTGTCAAACTGTAATTGCTTCACCAGGTCTGCGTCTAAAAAGAAAAATAGAGCTATAAACAGAGGAATATGTTTGTGCAAGTAGACGGCCGATCGGTGTCTTACCTGGAAATTTCTCAGGATGGGTGTAGCATATGCCATGCTCGCTGTCGATGGTTGGTATGAACAAATCGATGAGAGGGTGAGATCTCGTGCTGTCAGCAATCACTTTGGCCTCAAGGTGCTCGATCATCTCCTTGTCCGTGGGATTGAACTTGACGCCAGCTGGCAGCACCGGCCAATCCTTCTTCGACTTGCATGGGTTAATTCCAGTTATATGGTACTCAATGTATGATCAATCGACTCTTTTAAGTGAATGATGAAAGATTTCGACAGATAAGTGGTACTCCAAATCTGAAGTCCAGAATACCCGAACACGTCCCCGGGATTCTTGTGTCACATCACGCGCAGCGTGTTGTCACGTCAATTCAATGTGTGGACATGATGAATAATTTGACCAACGTATACTAGTACTGCTACTGTACTACTTACTAGTCGTATTTAGTGTCACATTTTAACCATAGGTTTAACTAACAAGTACGCACTTGAAGCCTAAGTTATATATATATATATCTGCACAACATCTCCATCATCATTATCAGTACATCCTGCGCAGGTGAGTTAGGATGCACTTGATCCCAGAAAGGTATCTATCCTTCAAACCAAGGCGTGCTTCAAACGAACAACAGCCCAACAAAAGAGGGTCGTGCTACAGCAGCAGAATACATGGCTCAGTCTATATATCAGTACGAATCAAGTTGTGCATATTTGTTGTTGGCATGAACCACATCGCCGCATGTCGGGTTTGCAAAAGCCATCCATCGCATGGAAGCTTGATGCCTTTCACACAATGAAGATTATCTCGCAACAAGTTGTGTCGACGAATCTCTGGATATGGTGATTCATGAAACCCATGGTATGATGTGTAAACATAGTCCCCCCTGGCGAATGGACGTTGCATAGCACGGTAATCATCGCCGGTGATATGATCGATGATTGGTTGGATGATCGGATAATTGAGCCCGAGGAACATGGACTGGTTGTTGAGGCGGTAAACCCGCCTCCAGTTGAATACGGCTGGCCCAACGAAGCTGGGATCTTTCTCGAACACGAAGCAGCCATAGCCATCAATGTCATGAACGCCCCAGGCATTGTACTGCATGTAGTTTGATGAAATGGTTTGGTCAATTTGGTACGTGAAAATGAGCATCAAATGACCACCGTCAGCTGAACGAGCGATAAACCACCACCCATCGGCTGGTATCATTCCAGGTCCTGGAATCATGAAGGCCAGCGCATTTGCGTCTGCTGCAACAATTCAAATTGGAGACCAAAAGGACAAAAATAAACAATCATGTTTAGAGTATGTGTGGAATTAAGATTATTATAATAGTGACACATATCATAGACACAGAATTGCAATGCCGTGGTCATAATCATACCCCAAGTGAAAAAATAAGCCAATGGCTTTCATATTCTAGCAATATATCAGGGTTCAAACATCATGTAGTAATGAGAGGAAAACAGATATGACAGGGCCTACTCATATTCCACCATAGCACTTACTACAGTCATCATATCAACTCTAAGCAATAACATGCGTTGTTATAAAAATCCTGGAAATGAGAGTAACATATAGCAATCATGAGGTTATACTCATAATATCTATTCTAACAATCATTAGATACCAATTGTTCTCATATCAACTCTAACAATAACATGTGTGGTCATAAAAATCTAGGAAATGAGAGGAACATATAGCAATGATGTGGTTATAGACATACTATATATTCTAAATTTGTAACAATGAAGAGGCAGTCGTATTCTTAAGGTAAAGATGAGATGAGATAGAACAATTACACGACGATAGATTCCACCGGTATATCCAGCCAATCTGTGCGTCGACCGCATAAACGATGCCATCGTGCACTATAGCATCAGACAGAAGTGTTGGGCGAAGAGGATCGACGATGAGCCATAACCATGTATGGCGATCGGATTCCAGATAGACTAATCCCATATTGAACACGGCAATGAGCTTGCAATCCATGTAGTCTTCCGATGGTGTGGGCATTTTGCAGATTACAACCTTCACCAAACAGAGGTTGAGCCAAAAGCTCAACGCATCTCGTGCGTAGTAGGCAGGAGTGTCCGGCGGGCCGCGAGGCTCGATGGCGGCGGTATCCAAAGATGGAAGGGTGATCTCTCCCTGGGTGTAGATATCGACGAGACGCCACGGACTACCGGATTGGTGGATGAGGACAATCCAGTTGGCCTTCATGCCCGCCCAGTAGTGGCCGCGCATGAAGGGCAGGTGGACGGGTAGTGGTAGCATGTCGAGGGGCACCACGGCAACCTCCGTAGGATCGTCAAGTCGGTGTCTTGGCCACCTGCGAGGATCGGGCATCAGCAAGCAGGGTGTCTTGAAAAGAGTCGGCCAGTTGCAGATGAGTAGACGGTACAAAGACACCGAGCATGTGGCCAGACGGACGGTGCTGAGTAGGTCCATACGATTACAGATCTGCTCCAAGAGAACATCGGGGAGGGAATTCCAATCGCGGCTCTGCATGTCAGTCGGTTCTGCCATTGGGGTTTTTGGTGCCTGCGAGCCAGCGGGGAAGTGGATTTGGGCGGGCGAGCGAAGAAGCTTCTCCTCGTGTGGCCGAGCAGTGAGCGGGGGGATATGGTACGCGCGAGCTACCAAGGAAGATAGCGCGGGAGGGCGAGCAGTGAGCGGGGGGAAATGGTGTGTGGCCGACGATGGGGAAGAGAGAAGGAAGAAGAAGAGAGAAGGAAGAAGAAGAGAGGAGGAAGAAGAGTGGAAGACGGGGAAGAAAGTGCATTAAATCTCAATTCTACTACTACTACCAGGATATACCGTCCTTCAGATTGTAAATAGTTAGACCGATGACATGTGGGTCTACCACAAGAGGGCCCATATGTCAGTTAATGGAGGACAGAAGCGTGTTCTACTGGCAAACATGATAGCAGTACTGAGTAAGGCTGATTAGTAACACCAACACGCTGGTTCAGCTTATTAATTAAGTGTCCCATCTGCTGCAGCGTGTACTGTCACTTCACTGCGAAGACTAGTTGAATAGTTCTCTCTGACCGAGATGGGGAATAATGGATCGCGAAGACTTCCTTTCTACATTATCCCTATGCCTCTACGCTCACTTCACTCATTTTGCTCCGTACGTAGTCACTTGTTGAAATCTCTAGAAAGACAAATACTCCGTATTTGGGAACAGAGGGAGCATTTTACTCCGTATTTGGGAACAGAGGGAGGACTTTACTCCGTATTTGGGAACAGAGGGAGTATCACCATATGGAGGGAACAGAGGAAGCTTGAAATATGAACATGTCAATGGGAGGGAGTAAGCCCCATGCATGCATGCATGCAACATGCAACACTCACACATACACATGGACGCACGCAACACTCACGACCCATGCGGCACACAGCACACGACGCAACACACACGCTCACGCTCAAGTGCTCAACCTACTCCCTACGTCCGTGAAAGACTGTACATTTAGATATTTACACATTGACCACGGCATAATTAACGCCCAAAAGTTATGTGTGCATGCGACCATTGAGAGAAGAAGATTAAATGAAGGTTGTTGCATGCTGTAATTAAGGATAGACATGTAGCCTATACCTAGAGCACAAGTTGGTACGTTAGTCAATCAATATCGATTTAGATTAAAGGCTAAATGCATTGGAAGTCTAGATGTACTACACTCTTTGTTTTTTAGCTGATTTCTTTGCTCTGCCAACGGACAGGTGAGACCCAGAAACCAGGTGACAATTTAACCAGTCAACAAAGTGCCACGTCGACTATGTGGCCGGTCAGTAGGGTGCAATACGGTGCTCTACGATGAGCTAGTGATCGTATAATCACCGCAAAACTATATATAGTGACCGTAAAGAGCGTATTGTTACATACGTTGACCGCCAGTGTATTTTTCTCGTTCCAAATTAAGCAATATTAACCGGAAAGGACGCAGTATGGACTAGTACTAGTATTGCTTTGATGTGTCCCGTCAACTCACCGAACGAGGAGAAGCTTGCTTACTATGCCTCTCCCTCGCCCATGCGTGCGGTGGTTCGCATGACGAGGAGAGGGTTTTGACTACAGCGCGCCCTCTCCCTCTCCCTCTCCCTCGCCCTCTCCCTCGCGGTGGACGTCCAGCAGTTCAATCGGTGTCAGATTGCCAGAAGCATAGTGTGTACTGTAGTATCATCATTGTTGGACCTTCCGAAGAGGCGAAGAGCCAAGTGCAAGGTTCACACGAGTACGAACTGTTGAACCTCCCGAAGAGGCAAAGATCCTAGCGCAAGGTTTTATAGGAGTTGTCGTCCTAGTAGGAGCGTACTACAACTATAGCGAACGATGCTACTGTATGATGCCGCCACATCACGTATATCCAAAGCTGTGCGACCTTTTTTTTCTCAAAGAGCGTGTTGGAGCCCGTGCAACAATCACACAAGTTGCACGTACACATAACACATTTACTAGTAATAAATTCTAAAGGACAAATGCCAGTATGCCACACAAGTTCATCTCCAATTCATGTGATAAATTTGTGCACGACTAGTCTACATATATTCATAGCGCTACCGTTCACAATTTACCGTACTCCACTTACACGTTATATATGGGCAACATGTCCTCCTCCAGGTTCCAGTCCCAGGTGTTCTTCATGGATGGCACGATCCATAGCGGTGGGCAACGCGAATCATTGTCGCAGCTTTCTAGTCCGGTTCCACACGATGGAGACTCATCCAAGCTGAAGCGGCAGAAATCAAGGATAGCGTGTCCCAGCATGTCGTTCATCCGGCGGTGCGCACGGAAGACACAACCATGCTTCATGAACGGCATGCCTTCCGTGTCATGCACGGAAGGTGGCATCCGCTTCGCAATGGGGTAGCTGTCCCCAATGAAAAGCGAGTACTCTCCATGAGTGTTCCTCGGCACCCACGTAGCATCACGGGGGTCGAACTCGGCGCCATTCATCTGGTACACGCAGCATCTCATATCTGGACGCATGGTGACATACATAGTCAAGGTCCATGCATAATAATGTTGTGCTCAAATATGGCGGTCAGTAATACTATGTAGCAAATAGTACTACTCCGGCATAGAGGAAGTAAACTAACCGGCTTATTATATATAGCCACTATTGTCTACATGGCTGAGATAGTAAGACAGGGAAAAAAATGGTGGCAGCTAGTGGGTTCAAGTCTTCAAGGGCCTAGCTAGCCATACGCGTCCTCTAAGGTAAAAAGTACTCCTACTAGTACGTAAGTAGAGTACCAGTACAACAATGAAAGAGAAGGCGAGAGGGTTAAAAAATGGAATACCTGGGTAGATGGTGACGGTCCGATCGTGGTAGATTGTGTGACCATGTTGCACATCAGTGGTACCATGGGTAACGACTGCTAAGATAGTTGATCCCAATATGCCAAAGTCAGCTACAAGGTTCGAGGTTAGACCGAATCGCGGATGCAAATGCACATCCAGGATCGGCGATCTTATTTTGATCGCGGGATGACTGGTCCCTACAAAATAATGGAGTACCGTTAGGGATGCAAATGATGGTTTGTGCATTCCGTTTGTAATCTCCCGTACCGTAGGATGGCAACCAGATGAAACAAGTCCCTGGCTTGTCACCACGAAGATGCGGCCTAGATGGCGCACGGCGTCGTCCAACGTGTAGGGGTACAAATCTGCCGCCGCCAACATGCGCCAGCCTCTGCCGTTACTGCCTCTTGCATTGATGGCAATCCTTATGTCGAACACCGCGATGAGATAGTAATCGCCGTAGCCGCGTCGCTTTGTCGGCGGGTCCGCAATTGCTATCTTCTTCAATCTCATGTAGGCATCATCATACGTATTCAAGCCCATCCAGTCCGGAAGGCCGATCCCAATGGTGGATAAGGGGTCTACCGGAATGGCCGCACTGCTGTGGATGTTGTGCAAAATGATGGTGGTATCCGGCCGGAGGTATGCAAGTCAATCTTCGTTGGCACCGACCCAGACCTATATATAAGACCGTGGGCAGCGGAGAAATTACGAGATGGAAATGGAATAACTAAGTACTACCTGATCAAACTCCATTACTGATCTGCTCATCGGACAAAATCCGACTACCTCTCAACGTCGGCAACTCTAGCAGAGTCAACGTGCAACCATGGCTAGGGAGCGGCGGATTGTTCAAAGGATTTTCCGATAGAAGAACCTTCTCCTCGAGGATGCATGGAAGACCAACAAGCATGGCCTTTTCCCATTTTAAGCACCATCTTGAAATAGTTGGTGTAGGAAGCACCGAGTCTTGCGGCGGTGAGGACGTTGGAGCGGCGTGCGACTTCTCCTAGAGGATCGTCGTCCAAGGTCTCCCAGCCCCGACAAGGAGGAGAACCGCCTGGCGAATCCATGGGAGCAGCGACGAACTTCCTTCTCTTCGGGGGGAGGGGAACTGGCGAGGAGGAGACAAGAGCGTAGTAACCGCAGGGCCTCGTCCCTTCCAACTGTAGATCGTTCCTTCCAACTGAAACGAAGGGGTTAGGCTATTATTTACTACTAGTACTAGCATTATGGGACGTTATGGGATTGCATTATACTGTAAATAATAACACTAGTAAGAAATTTTTGGCACTAGCTAGTAGTTTTTGGCGTGGATTAAGAAATTTGGGTATGTTTTTGCTATTTTTTGTACACGCCAACTAGTGTCAAAAAACGTCTTACATTATGTGACGGAGGAGTACGTACCCGTACTGTAGCAGTACTAGTACTACTTTCTCAACTAGTAGTGCGAGGGTACTACTAGTGCTATGTACTGTACTTCTAGTATAGTGTACCAGTTTTGAACTCTTGAATCTCAGGGCCAAGGAGCTACAGTTGGAAGTGGAGGGTACTACTGTTCTGTAGAACCATCGCTGTACTATCAATGCAGGTTAAGTACACCTGCGTAGTGGCCTAGTGGGTACTCTCGGTGCTCTATTCAGCCGCTCCTCTCACGTAGCTGGCCTACTCAACCGCTCCTCTCACGCACACACTAGCAGCCTGTTTATTAGCGACGGTTACTGCGGGGGCAGAACATTTGAGTTATTTGATACAGCCAGACTAGGCTTTTCGCATCCATTTGTGGAGGTGTAATGGATCTCGTCGAACTTTGTTAGTAGTTCCTTCTTTATGAATGAGATGAAGCAAAGCTTTTGCCTCCGTTTCAAAAAAACACGTCAAGAGGAATTTCTTTTATAGTAGAGCCGATAATGGAGTGATGTCCATGCATGCAACGCCACAAGCTACAGAGTAATAGTAGATCACTTTACGTACAGAGCCATATTGCACAGTTCCCAATGCCCCGCCAGGCTTTTCTGGCTCCTCGGGCTTAATTGGGAGGCTCTAGTTTAAATATGCTACTAGCTGATGAGGAAGCTGCAAGGGAGGTGCGGCTAGGGCGAGCACGCGAGCCACAAGATGCTAGGAAGGAAAACCCATTCACGTGGCTACGCTATCTAGTGCACCTAGATTGTGGTGCCACACGTCCATTTGACTACAAAACTCAAACTACCCGTGTAAAATATTGGCTCGCTGCGAAGTTACTATTTAAAAAAAAGGCCGCCGTGCATTTGGCCGGGATCGAACCCACAAAACGAGGTATACACTCCCGTGACCACTAGTAGTACTCGTTGGAGTACAACGCAACCTAGAATCGCCTTTTGTCACTAGTACTACATTGTTCCTTACAAGAAACCCCTAATAATGCAAGAAACCACTAATAATGCCAAGAAACTACTACCACTTGCATACGTGGCAGACTTAAGATAAGACTACCTTATCAACCATTGTACATGCTCTTACCAACCAGCCCTACCAAGAAACGACTACTCTACAAAGTGCCATTATAGGCACGTTTCAACCCATGGCCCTGTTTGGATACATTTGTTGTCAATCTAACCCTACCATCCAACCACCACTTTGGTTAGAGTTAGTTCAGGGTTAGAATCCAACCTCTGACTTAGAGTATCCAAATAGGGCCTGTGTCGCCCATTAAGTCAACGCCTTCTATTCGACTGGGCGTTATGACTTCTGGGACCTACATGTCAATGTTGGATCAGGGGTTCCGGCAAAACCCTTAAGGTTCGAACTCTGTGGTGCACGCGAAGTTCTTTCCCTCCTACCGATCTACGCCCTAGCTCACTAAGATCTCGCGGACGAACTAGACAAACTCGCAACACAGAGAGACACAAGATTTATACTGGTTCGGGCCACCGTTGTGGTGTAATACCCTACTCCAGTGTGGTGGTGGATTGCCTCTTGGGCTGATGAAGAACAGTACAAGGGGAAGAACAGCCTCCGGAGGTCGAGGTGTTCTTGTGCTCTGTGGATTTGTGGATGAGAACTCGATGCCTCTACTGGGGTGGCTAGCCCTACTTGTATAGGCCCTTGTCCTCTTCCCAAATATCGAGCGGGAAGGGAGCCAACAACGGCGGGCAATTTGAAAGGGGACAGCTAGTACAAGCTATTCTGACAAAAGCGGTCTTCGCCTGCAAAAGGCCCTGGGGTGACGCCATCTTGGGCTCCACGGTGACCTCTGTCTTGCCGTCCTGCTGGTCTTCGGTCTCGTTGCACCAGTGTGGAAACCTTTGCTAGTTGCCTTGGTACTCCACGCCTGCGCCTGCCTCCTTAGCACCAAAGAGGAAACAAGGACGCTGCGCGCGCTGGCGCCCGCCTGGCGCCAATCGTCATGGCTCACGTCACGGGAGCCTCACGAGGTTTGCCCCGCCTTGATATCTCTGCTCCTCGTGAGCCTGTCTGGAGATGCCACTCTTGAGGAGGTCTTGCGTCGTCTGCCTCGCGAGGCTTGGCCCCTTGCGACGGTCTTGAATGCCTTGTCGATGAAGATGGGTCGTACAGGCCTGCTCGCATAGCCACGCCGTGGGCCGCAGGTAGGCAAGTCTGGGGACCCCCGTTCCCAGAACACCGACAGTAGCCCCCGGGCCCAAGGTGCGCTCGGGCTTGGCTTCGCGACGAAGCCAAGGGTCAAGTACGGAGCGCTGCGGGGCCCAAAAGCATGCGGCCTTGGTCGATGCGTGGTGGTTGATTGGACGTGGGCGTCTTCGCTTCCCCACGCTGCCTCGGCAACTGCTCGACTTGACATGTCCCTGCGACATGCAAGGAAAACCATCATTACCTATGGTCGTGGGGGGCGCCGGTTGGCCTTCTTCCGCTATAAATGGGGAGGGGGGTGGAGCCCCCGTCGCCCATCTCTTCCTTGCTCGCTTGCTTCTTCCTCCTCGCTCCATTGCTAGCAGCGCCACCAATGGCGCCACGAAGGAAGTTCTCTGCCGCCGAGGAGGGGAAGGCCCCTCGTGAGGGCCCCGGCTCCGCGGCGCCCAAGCACGGACGCGGTCGTCCGCGCAAGCACGTCGTGACCCCCGCCGTGGCCCACTGTCGTGGCGGCCCCGCGGCACGCAGAGGGGATCGTCCCAGCCATGGCAGTCCAGTTGACGAAGGGAGGCGTGCTATGGTGGCGCGGCCTCCCCGTCCGGCGGAGGTGTCGCCGGAGTTCGAAGTCTGGTCGGAGAACCCGGCCGGCAACTGGCTCCAGCTCCCGCGCTTCTTCGTCGACGAACTGCCGGCCTCTGGTCCAGGCGGGCTCTGGTTGTAGGCGGATGGTTGCGGCAGCAAGGCCTCTTGGGTCGCGGTCGAGACTTCCACCGCGGGCAACATAGCCTTGGCCCGCAGCTGGTAGACGATCGCCCGCGCGCACGGCCTGGGCATGCGGTGCACCCTCCACTTCAAGTATGATGGTGGATCGACCCTCTATGTGAGGGTGTTTGGGGAAGATGGTCGCCGCGCCGGGTGCTTCCCCGAGGCGAACGACGGTGAGGAGGTGCTCGGCCTTGGTGACGGTCGCGACGAGGATGAGGGCGAGCCTGCCCTCGGTGGAGACCGTGCCTCGTCCAGCTATGGCGGCTCTTCCCCCGGCGACAGCTCCAGCAGTGGTGGCTACGACCAGCCGCCGCGCCCGCTTTGAAGGCGGCAGCGGGTCATCTTGTCGCCGCGCCTCCGTGAAGTGCGAGGAAGGGTCTGGCTAGGCTTGGGGTGTCGCTAGGGGCCTGCCTCCGCGGATCACTGCAATGCCGCTTTTGTTTTGCTCTTTTTCCTGCATCAAAAATGAAACCAGTATGGGCCCAGAGGGGCGTGTATCGAACTGTGGTTCCTTGGTTATTGCACTGTGTGTATTGTTCCCATGCCGTGTTGTTATTTTGCGCAAAGATAACTTAACCTGGTGCATTCGGGACGCCCTCTTCCTTACAAGGTGTTTGTTTCCTCGTGTCCATCTTGACCTGGTGGTCTGTGTTTGCTCAGGAACTGCAAAAATTCGTTAGGAGGTGCGCTAGAAGATTTGCCGTCCACCCAAGCCTTGACCTGGCGCTTTGTATCGCGGTACCCGAGGGGCACGAACTTGGAGAGATGCGCCAGTCTTTGGGCTCGAACGAGGGTGGCTCGCAAGAAGGCAGAGAGGAGAAAAATGCTCGCGAGGGCACCTGCCTAGCCCCCTCGCGAGGTATGCAAGAGAGAGAACACGAGCGAACCAGAGCCAGAAAATGCGGTAAGAGGCGAGGTAATCGAATCAGCAAGGAACACCAAAAGCAAACTTCGATTAAGGAAAAGCGAGCCAACTACGGAAAGCAAATGAAAAGCCGCGTCCGGCACCTAATCTCGTCTTCATGTCTTCTCACCAGCGCGGAGCTAAGTGCTGCCACTAGGCGTGGGAGGGAGCCCCAGGGCCTGAGGCCGGTGCTCCTGAGACTCCGGGGCGTGTACATCCCCACTCATTATTACGTGAGAGTGTCACGGATGGCGATTCTTCACAGGCACCGGGCCTTCGTCACAGGCTCTGGGCATTTCTTCACAGGCCCTGGGCCTTGCTTCATGGGTAGAACTTCCGGAGGTGCTGGATGTTCCAGGCATTCTGGATAGGTACCCCATCCTGCGTCTCCAGGCGCGTGGCGCCAGGCCTGGAGACATGGACGACCCTGAACGGGCCCTCCCACATGGGTGAAAGCTTGTGCAGCCCTACCCTGGAGAACACCCACCTCAGGACGAGGTCGCCTACCTCGAGTGTCCTGGAGCGGATGCTGCGGCAGTGGTATCGCCGTCGCGCTTGCTAGTACCTTGCCGCCCTGAGTGCAGCTTCGCGACGACGCTCCTCCCCCATCACGAGGTCTATCCCCCGCATGGCATCCTGCTGCGTTTCATCGAACACCAGGACCCATGCAGCGTGATGCTTAACCTCGTGAGGAAGGACTGCTTCAGCTCCGTAGACAAGGAAGAATGGGGTCTCGCCCGTCGGTTTGGTGGCGATGGTGCAGATAGACCACAGCACGGACTGGAGCTCGTCGTGCCAGCCCCTGCCACAGGCCTCGATCTTCTTCTTGAAGGTCCTGGTCATGAGGCCCCTCAGGACCTCCACGTTGGCACGCTCGGCCTGACCATTGCTCCTAGGGTGCGCCACCGAAGCGTAGGAGATCTGCGTTCCAAGGTTAGCACAGTAGGTTTTGAAGAGGTTACTAGTAAACTGCGAGCCATTATCTGTGATGGTGCGGATGGGGACCCTGAAACGGCTCACGAGGCCCTTGATGAACTTGACCGCAGAGCCGGCTGGGATGTGCGGATGGCTTCCACTTCCGCCCACTTGGTGAACTTGTCGACGACGACGTAGAGGTAGCGGTAGCCCCCTGGCGCTCGTGGGAATGGACCCAAGATATCCAGCCCCCAGACCATGAACGACCACATGAGCGGAATGGTCTGGAGGCCCTGAGCCGGCTGATGAATTTGCTTGGCGTGGAACTGGCAGGCTTCGCAGGACTTCACCAGCTCAGCTGCGTCGTTGAGCGCAGTGGGCTAGTAGAACCCACTGCGGAATACTTTGCCGACGAGGGTCCGTGACGACGAGTGGTGCCCGCAGTCACCACCGTGTATGTCAGTCAACAGCTCCTTCCCCTGGTCCCTGGAAATGCAGCGCAAGGAAACGTCGTTTGGCCGCTTCCTGTACAGCTCACCATCCTGGATGTAGTACGCCGTGGCTTGCCGAACCACATGCTCTGCATCCTCCTCCTTCTCTGGCAGCGCCCCTTGCATCAGATATTCCTTGAATTCCTTGGTCCAGCATCCCTCTCGAGGTTCAAGCACGAAGAGCAAGTGAACTCCTGAGGTCGGGCCACAGGCCGGGGCTCCTGAGGCAGGAGGCTGTGGAAGCTCCTCCGAGGCTGAGTTGTGCTTGAAAGTGATGGTGTCGCCGATGGCTTGAAGAGCCGTTCCTCAAAGACACCAGGCTCTTGTGGCTGTCACTTGGATGCTCTCCTGGCGATGTCGTCGGCTTCCTTGTTGGTGCCCCGGGGCACGTGCTGCAGCTCCAAGCCCGAGAACTGCTTCTCCATCTTGCGCACCTCCGCGAGGTATGCCTCCATATGCTCGTCCTTTGGCTCGTATACTTTGTTGGAGAAGTTGACGAGGAGCTGCGAGTCGCCTCTAACGGTAAGGCGCTTCACCCCCAGAGCTGCCGCGGCCTTCAGGCCAGCTATGAGGCCTTTGTATTTTGCGATGTTGTTGGAGACCTTCTCGCCATGCTGAAAGAAGAGTTGCGCGGCATAGTAGAGCTTATCCCGAGTGGGCGAGATTAGTACTGCTCCAGCCCCTACGCCTTGGTGCTCGAAGGCGCCATCGAAGTACATGACCCAACCGTCCGGTGCCTCACTTCCTGGCGAGCTGGATCGGTCTTCGCCTTCTTCAAGTGTCAGGGCATCCCTCCATTCTGCCACAAAATTAGTGAGCGCGGCCCCCTTGATGACCCTGGTAGTGCTGAACTCTAACTGGAATGCTTGCAGCTCGATGTTCCACTCGGCGACCCTTCCAGCTGAGTTGGGGCTCCTGAGCACCCTCTCCAATGGGTAGGCCGAGACTACCTTGATGGGGTGGCCCTGGAAGTAGTGCCGCAGCTTGCGTGAGGCCACCAAGAGCGCGAGTAGGAGCTTCTGAGGCATGGGGTATCATGCCCTCCCGTCCCGCACACGGTGCGGACAAAGTACACCGGATGTTCGAGGAGGGCCGGCATGCTGTTGAGGCTCGGGTCTTGCGGAGATTGGGGCATCTCCTGAGGTGGAGGGGCTCCTGAGGTCTGACTGCTTTCGGGAATTTCGGCGACGTTGTCTTGCCGAGCTTGGTCTTCTGGTGCTGAGGCTTTTGCGACGCCTTCCTGACCCTGCATTACTTCAGCTATAGCTTGGCGCGGCGCGCCCTTGGCTTCGTGCTCCTCCCGAAACTCCACCAGCGCTACGCTGGTGGAGTACGGGGTGCCGGCAAGGTAGAGCACTAAGGGCTCGAGGGGTCGTGGTGCCACCATCACCGAAGGGCTGGTCAAGTATTCCTTGAGGTCTTGGAAGGCTCGGTCACCCTCCGGTGTCCACTCGAACGGGCCCTTCTTCTTCATGAGCTTGAAGAAGGGTAAGGCATGCTCTCCCAGCTTGGAGATGAAACGCCCCAACGTGGTCACTCGTCCCACCAGCTTCTGCATCTCTTTGAGGGTCTGCGGCGGGCTCATGTCCTCGATGGCCTTGATCTTCTCCGGGTTCGCCTCGATCCCTCTGTGGGATACGAGGAATCCCAGCAGCTTGCCGGAAGGGACACTGAACACACACTTCTCAGGGTTAAGCCGCAAGTTCACCTGGCGCAGGCTCTCGAAGGTCTCCTCCAAGTCTTGAATCAAGTTTCTCGCCTCCCAAGACTTCACCACTATGTCGTCGACATAGGCCTCTGTGTTTCTCCCGAGCTGCCGCCCCAAGGCGATGTGCATCAACCGCTGAAAGGTCGCACCCGCGTTGCGCAGCCCGAAGGGCATGCAGGTGTAGCAGTACACCCCACACGGGGTCAGGAAGGCTGTCTTCTCTACGTCTTCCACCGCCATCTTAATCTAGTGATACCCTGAGAACGCGTCCAGGAAGCACAGCAGGTCGCACTCAGCGGTGGAGTCAACGATCTTGTCGATGCGTGGGAGCGGGAACGGATCTTGGGGGCAGGCCTTGTTAAGGTTGGTGAAATCGACACACATACGTTCCTTCCCGCCTTTATTCGGTACAACGACGGGGTTTGCCAGCCATGTGGGATACCGAACCTCGCGAATGGCACCCGCCGCCTCCAGCTTGCGGGTCTCCTGGACGATGAAGGCTTGCTTCTCCGTGGATTGCCGCCTCGCTCGTTGCTTGACAGGGCGCATGTTGGGGCACATCGTTAAGTGATGCTGAATCACCTCTCTCGGAACCCCCACCAGCTGATTGGGCTCCCATGCGAATATATCCTTGTTTGCACGCAAGAACCTCACCAGCGCCTCTTCTTGGACGGAATCGAGGCCGGCACCTATGGTGAAGGTGGCTCCTGAGGGTCCGTCCTCACTGACTGGCACCTGCTTGGTTTCCGCCTTGTCTCGGGTGAACAACTGCTTCTTCTTGGTAGGCACGGCCTCCTTAGCTTCGGGGGTACCAGCGCCGGCGGGCTGCGCCGCCGCTGCGGTCTTGAAGGCAAGCTTGAGCACCGTCACAGCCTCCTTGGTGTCCCCCTTGATGGCAAGGACGCCCTTGCTCCCAGTCATCTTCATGAGGTTGTAGGCCGGGTGAGTCGCCGCCATGAACTGGGCGAGAGTTGGGTACTCAAGGATGGCGTTGTATGGGAGGCCGATGCGGGCGATGTCGAAGTCGACCAGCTCGGTGCGGTAGTTGTCGCGTGTGCCGAAGGTGACTGGGAGACGGATCTGTCCCAGAGAGTGGGCAGCGCCGCCACCAACTCCTGAGAAAGGCTTGCTGAGACTGAGCCGCTCGAGTGGCACGTGAAGAAGGCTGAAGGCCTCCACAGAGAGCAAGTTGTGGCCGGCACCGCCGTCGATGAGGGTCTTGGTAACAGCCACGGTGCAGATGGTGGGCGTGCAGAGCATTGGGAGCTTCCCCGAGCTGGTGGTAGAGTCGGGGTGGTCTTCTGAACCGAAGGTGAGGTCGGCCTCTGCTGCAGCCCAACCCGGCGGAGCCCCCGGGCGCTTGGAAGTGGCCCCAATCTGACGGAGGAACGTCTTGACGTGGCGATCTGAAGGCAGTGCTTGAGAGCCGCCCAGCAAGGCTGCGACTGCGTGGTGCGCCGGCACCGTGTAGCGAGTAGTGAAGAAGTCACGGAGTTCCCCCCAGGAGGCCACCGTGGATCCCGGGAGGTTGAGCAGCCAGGCGCATGGTTTGCCGGCGAGGGCCATGGGGAACTAGTTGGCTATGACCTTGTCGTCGCCCCCGGCCTCGTGGACGGCTTCCTCGTAAGCTAGCAGGAAAGCCGTTGGGTCCGCCGCGCCGTCGTAGCGCGGCGGCATCTCCAGCTTGAACTTGGTTGGCCACCGCGCCTGCCGCAGGGCAGGGGCCAGGGCTCGGAACCCCGCGGCCCCGTGGTCGATGCTGGCCGTCGGAGGCGACGACGGGGTGCCTGCCATGCGGGCGGAGCGCAGATCGACGGATGGGAAGCTACGGCGCACCCCTACTTGGCGCGCCAAATGGCAGATCTGGGGTTCCCGCAAAACCCTTAAGGGTCAAACTCTGGGGTGCGCGCGAAGTTCTTTCCCTCCTACCGATCTACTCCCTAGCTCACTAAGATCTCGCGGACGAACTAGACGAACTCGCAACACAGAGAGACACAAGATTTATACTGGTTCGGGCCACCGTTGTGGTGTAATACCTACTCAAGTGTGGTGGTGGATTGCCTCTTGGGCTGATGACGAACAGTACAAGGGGAAGAACAGCCTCCGGAGGTCGAGGTGTTCTTGTGCTCTGTGGACTTGTGGATGAGAACTCGATGCCTCTACTGGGGTGGCTAGCCCTACTTATATAGGCCCTGGTCCTCTTCCCAAATATCGAGCGGGAAGGGAGCCAACAACGGCGGGCAATTTGAAAGCGGACAACTTGTACAAGCTATCTTGACAAAAGCGGTATTCGCCTGCAAAAGGCCCTGGGGTAACGCCGTCTTGGGCTCCACGGTGACCTCCATCTTGCCGTCCTGCTGGTCTTTGGTCTCGTTGCACCAGTGTGGAAACCTTTGCTAGTTGCCTCGGTACTCCGCGCCTGCGCCTGCCTCCTTAGCACCAAAGAGGAAACAAGGACGCTACGCGCGCTGGCGCCCGCCTGGCGCCGATCGTCATGGCTCACCTCACGGGAGCCTCGCGAGGTTTGCCCCGCCTTGATATCTCCGCTCCTCGTGAGCCTGCCTGGAGATGCCGCTCCTGAGGAGGTCTTGCGTCGTCCGCCTCGCGAGGGTCTTGAATGCCTTGTGGATGAAGATAGGCCGTACAGGCATGCTCGCATAGCCACGCCGTGGGCCGCAGGCACGCAAGTCTGGGGACCCCCGTTCCCAGAACGCCGACAGTCAGTCTACACAATGATCCCCGAGAGATCTCCTACCTCCGGCCCGTCCACCTAGTCATCCTCGGCCATGGAACGCAGCTACCGCCGCCGGCAGAAGGCGAGGTCAAAACCGCCGGTGGTGCGGAGCCCATCTTGCGGCAGCCTGGATGCCAGCTCCGTCCGGCCCTCGCGGCCGCTAGCTAGCAAAGATAGCTCCATCCAGCTGCTTGTCTGCAAGGTTTGCTAGCTAGATTGGCATGGCGGCGCGGCGGCTTGCTCGCACGCGCCACACTAAGGCCAGCCATCTGGCTCAAGCGAAGGCCAGCGCGGCGTCTTGCTCGCTCGTGAGTCACGCTCGGGCCAGCCTGCCAACCCTTGCGAAGGCCAGCGCGGCGTCCGGCCCGTTCGATGGAGCAGCGGCCAACTCGCTCATCACCGGCGCCACGACGAACACGCATCCTCACTGTTTGAAGTAATGTTCAGGAAAAATAATGATTTGAGGGGGAATAACAGGATAGAAGGTGAGATGTGGGTCCCTCGTGTCAACGGTCAAACAAAATGTGTTGGTTTAAGCTGCCTCGTCAACACGGACGTGTGGGCCAACCCTGTCATAAATGGGTTTAAACTAACCTAATCGGTAGGTAGTAGTTTTTGGCGTGGATTAAGAAATTTTTGGTATGTTTTTGCTATTTTTTGTTCAATAGATTCTTCCTAGGGCTGGTTGAAAGTGGTAGTTTTTTTGTTAAATACTCTACATATTGTAAGTAGGAGTGAAATTTAAGCTTTGGAACCCAATAAGCAAGGCTAGTTACATAGTGCATATGTGTACATGATTGAAGGTAAATATCAACCATGAGTTACTAATATCTTGATGGAAAACTCGAAACTATGGAATACTAGGGAATTTTTTTGCATGGTTGGAAATACTAGCAATGTTAATGTGCGTTGCAATGAATCATAATTAGAATAATACTTATTCACAAACTTGATATAAAACACTCTAATTTTGATATACATATATCACTAGAGATATATTATGTTTCAATTAGAATATATTCCTTGGGCTGTTTTGGTGAGGTCAGGGAGGGATGTGGTTGGTTTTAAGATACTAATTATTGGTTTTTCTGCAAATTGGTAGACAAGTGGGATATTTGTGAGAAAAGGCAACAACTACCTCACAGTCGTTAGATGTAGATCTAATGGTCACAAACGACGGATGGCAGACACACCATCATCACCAACTTAGTCTTCTGTAGGAGTACTAGCAAGATCCGTGCATTGCACGGAACATCAAGATGCATTTTTTTTATAAAAACACTCATTGTGATTGACCCATGCGGGAGTAATCCCATGTGTAAAAACTAATGATATCTCGAGAAATAGGAGATAAGGTGAAGAGGAGTGGGGCATGGTGGTGATCGGTGGTTGGACTGAGCGGAGGCATGGGGATTGATGACGTCGGCAGCAGCCACCGGGCCAGTTTGTTCCAGAGGCTTCCTTTCTTAATTTCTCAACAATGAGGTTGTTGGAGATAAGGATGAATGAGGGAAGGCCTTGTCTGCAAATGTGGAGAGGGGTGCGGGTATCTTTTAGTTTAATTTCCATCAGTCAGATATAGATCGGACGGTCTATATTGCAAGATGGCACGCGTACCATCATCACCAACTAGGTTTTTTAGAAGAGAAGAAATATAAGTATGGAGATACAAACGTATTATCGATACTTGTTTTCGTAAACTAGCATCTACATTCCATTCAACGCCTCAGCATGTGAGGCCTTAGCACAATGACTTCTCGACTGTGTAAAACAAAGGTTTCCCCGTCGCCGATAAGGAGGGAGTGACGGCGGCGCGCTTTTTGGCTTTCTCTAGTCCTACTCGTAAAGCTTATGGTTTCCCCCCTTTATATTCACTACCATCATCGTAGGTGCTTCCCTGCTTCGTGTCGTGCTAGCACTGCTCCTCAAGACCTCAACCCATCAAGCGAAACAACATGCCACTCATAATTCTAAAGCTTACGTGTTGAAATACGAATCTGATATGATGCTCATATTACTAAAACAGAGCACGTTTAATTGGTCACCTAATGTTCCTATATTTGTTTCGAAAAGCATGTGCGCCACCCACTGGTCCAGCTAGTTCCACTTTCCTGATTTTACTCTTGATGCTTAGGGTTTTCCCCTTTTATCTACTCTACTATGATCTGCGTAGGTGCTTTCTCTCATACTAGCATTACTCGACCCTTCAAGCTAAACAACACAACACTCAAAATTCCAAAGCTTAGTTGTTCAAACATGATTGTGATATGATACTGATATTAGTTAACAGACACATTTAATTGGTTAGCTAAAGGTCCCACTTGAGTTTCCAAATGCATGTCGTGACATATACAGAGACAGCAGAATTGCATTTCTTTGTCACTTGTTGACTATACTTTCTCGTTCATACCAAATCTTAGCTGTTATTTCAAAGCAAATATTGGTTGCTAACTACCCTTTGCGCGGTTTGCAGCTTCAGATCTGCCATCCCACTGCCACGGTCAACACTATACTCATCATGCTTACGGTTTCCCCATTTTATGATGACCACGATGAGCCTACGTGGTTAGTGTCGTAATAGCACTGCTCCACCCATCGAGCTAAACAAGCTTAGTTGTACAAATTCAAATATGATATTATGCTGATATTAGTAAAACTGAGAGATGTTTAATTGGTCAGCTAAATGTTCCTACTTTAGTTTCGAAATGCATGTGAGCCACATATGGAGAGACCGGAAGGAATAGTATTTCTCTGTGCGCTCTGGTTCATCATGGGTGCCCAACCGATATTGTATAGAAAGACTTGTAATATCTTCAATCTGCTTGCTCTTCTGCTCTTCTTTAAGATGATCCTCTTCTCTTGCGGTCGACTGGTCAGGTCGAGTTATTCTCCCTTAGTATATTTTGAATCTGTCAGGTCAGGTCGACTTGTTCTTCTTTACTATATGTTGAAGCTGTCATCTGTGAAGTATCATCACTTCTGGAGCTCCCATATTTTGAGTAGTAGGCCACATTATATTAATGCACACACCAAATTACAGCATGCATGGGACCTCTTAGAAGTTGCAGAGATAGCACAAAGGGGTTTATAGGGAGGAAGTATTGGATTAGAATCACTTCTGCATTACAAAGATAATCTCACTTGTTTTTATGTTTTCATGCATGTTAGGTATTGAACATTATCAAAATGAATATGAGAATGGGCGCATGAGAGGAATATTGCGGAACGATCCACTGGCTAACAAACTTGGCATGGTGGAGGATGACCTATCTTATTCACCCATCAAGGTGCATGCTCTAACTTGGCAAGGTTGTATTGGTCGCACATATTTTGCATCTGACCTCTTGCATCACTTCTACTTTGTTACACCATCTGCTTAGTTTAAGCATCATATATGAGTATATGCCATACCTATCCATTTTTGTACCTATTCCATGTATCGTCATACTATGTCTTTCCAGTCAAATGTTGTTCTTTCGTAATAGATGTCCAAAAGGAAGAGGGTGATTGCAGATCCTCAAGGAGTACAAACTAGGTATTTGGAAAAGGTAGTGATACCTGTTAAATCAGATAGATCAGCATCCACAGAAAACACATGCCCAACTATAACAGACTTTACCCCTACTCCAGTGGCCAAACCCCTATTAGAACTGCTGATAGCCCAGCGTCAGGTACTGTCTATGATATCAATTCAAAATTTGAACTCCTAAATTTCTGCATGTGCCTTACCTTCTCTCTTGTATGAAAACTAATTTTAGATGAATCTCCTTGCTCAAAGGATCATAGGATCTCACGACAATACTGGGCTCTGCATTGCTCTTGTCAGTACCTCTTGCCCTTTGTCAGCATACTTACACTCATTGCTGTTTGATTATGTAGCATCACTGTAAATGTTCGCTTCTTTATCCTTCCTTTGCTTGAAGTTATAAGATCTATATTTACTCTTAGATAAATGTAGAATTAACACAATGGTTATGAAGTTTTGGATTGCTCATGTAAGTACCTGTTGTCATGTACTCCCTCTGCATCGAATTAATTGTTGATCAATTGGATGTATTTAGAACTTAATAGTGCTAGATACATCCATTTGAGCAACAACTAATAACGTATGGTGGTGGTATTACTGTACACGCATCGCGAGATAGTTGATTGTCTAGCATTAGTCTGCATCTTATCTGCCCTGCCCTCCACTTTCTCCAAATTATCATATCTACATTTACTCTTACCAAAATGTTGAATAAAGCCAATGCCACTGCACATGTTGATGTCTGCATTCCTCTTGTCAGTACCTTTTGCCTTGTAACACTGTACTTAATTAATTGCTATTTGATTATGTATCATCAGTCTGAACTTGAGCTTCATTATCCTCTATTTCTTCCAATATTATTTGATCTATATTTACTCTTTGCAAAATGTAGAATAATGGCAATGCTTATAAAGAAATTTCTTTGAGGAATTTATTGAATTATCTTTCCATCAACATGGAGAAGGGCTTTGTCCAGCCCGTGTTAACATGTAATGTAAGTTCATCCTTCTCAAGCCTTCAAACTTTGTTCTAGAATAGATTTGGATAGGCATCATTTCCTCCACTGCTGTTTACATCTGATTGGATGTTTGCAACAACTACCAGTTTTAAATTGTAGTTGTAAAAACATGTTCCTTATGCAGAACAGATCCATTTATTTGCTTATATAATTGTGAAACCTGTTACGTGTCTCCTTGTTTCTCTTTCAGAGTCGTATCTCTTATGCCAGGAAGAACTTTAGGAAAGATAGTGAGCCAAACCATCTTGAGGACAGCGAGATGACCCCAAGGTCCCGTCTTCATGAAGACAGTGAGTTGAAGCTACTCACTAGCAGGTGTGAGACAACCTCTGTGCAGTCGCTGCCTCAATCAGTTCGACTTCTTCAATCTCAACTTAAAGCGGAAAGGCTTGCTTCAGCTCAGCTCGGACTTGAAGTCAAAGATGTAATGAAGATGTCATCTATGGTGCCATACAGCAAGGGATGAAGCATCTATTGGTGACACAACTGAGGTCCCATCAGCATGTTCGGCTGCTTGCGTGGGCCCGAGCTTGCCAGGTCTAGTGCCTTCTAAAGTGCTCTCATTTTTGTATATTCTTTTGTCGGCGCGTTTATATGCACTAGTGGCGACCTTTGATGCCTAGTGTATGTAATCCGCAGTCATGTTGCGCTTTATTATCACCGGGTAGCGAACTTTGATTCCTAATATGTCGTAATTTCTTTGTTGTATAGTATAGGTTTATTCTTTGGTCGGTATGCTGTAATTTAGGCCGGAAGGTTCAGTGGATCTCAGTGTTGTCGGTCTTCAGGCCGGCTCGCTACTCATATGGGCCAAAACGTGGGCCTATAATCAGCTTGGGCCATTAGCAGGTCTAAACCTATAGTAGTTTCCCGCCTTTAACAGGCCATGGGCTACATATTTACTGTAGTGACACTAGGCTTCCTACGGGCCGTAGAAACAATGGGCCTTCTACGGGCAGTATCATCAATGGGCCTTAGACGGGCCGTATGATCGATTGGCCAAACATGGGCAAAAAACAGACCGCGTTATGGCCGTAAACGGGCTAGAGTTGGACTCGTCCGTTCATGGGCCGACCATAACGGGCCGTCGTTAATAGGTCGTATTTGATGACGCTATGAAAACGGCCCAACGTATTAACGGGCCACAAACGGACCGACTGTAACCACGGGCTGAATTTGGAGGAATCGGACAGTATGCTGCGCCCACGCCGGAGCCTGGGGCTCGACGGCAAGGGCCAAAGGCATTTCCTCTGCCATGGGAGCGGTTGTCTCCATGGCCAGGGCTTGACGCCCTGCCGGAGCCAGTTGCTCTTTGGCAGGCTCAGCGTCCACGACAGCATCCTTGCCGGCAGCTCCATGGGGCTCAGCGGGAAAATACTTGCCGGGACCTGATTTCCTCCGCTTGTTCCGCCCCGTTGATGGTTTGATGGATGGCTTAGTTAACCGGAGGAAGAAGGTACCTGGTTCCACTGGTAGCTTGAATGCAGCACGCTTCGAAAGGTAATCGGCGATGTCGTTCTCCGCTCGGGGAACGTGCTCCGCTTGGATACCGTCAAAGCGCTCCTCCAACTTCCTCACTTCATCTACGTAGGCCTCCATCAATGGGCTCTAGTAATCCTTGTTGACTTGTCTGACGACAAGCTGCGAGTCACCCCTGATGATGAGCTTCTTCACTGCGAGGTCTGTCGCGATCGTGAGACCGGCAAGCAGCCCCTCGTACTCAGCAGTGTTGTTTGTGGACATCTCCCTGGGAAAGTGCATCTAGATCACGTACTTGAGGTGCTCTCCGGTCGGTGCGACAAGCAGCACACCGGCACCGGCGCCTTGCAGCGAGAAAGACCCGTCAAAGTACATGATCCAGTCGCGGTCCACTTCCGTGCCGGGGAGAGCGGTCTCTTGGATTTCTTCGTCAAGTGTTGAGGTCCATTCCGCAATGAACTCTGCCAAGATTCTGCTATGGATTGTTGAGGTACTTTCAAACTTCAAACCAAAGCTCGACAACTCAAAGGCCCATTCCACAATCCTTCCGGTTGCATCTGGGTTGTGCAGTATCCGTTGTAGCGGGAGGCGGGTGACGACAGTGATCTCGTGTGCTTGGAAGTAATGACGCAGCTACCTCGACGCCATAAGGAGGCTGAAGAGCAATTTCTGCACACTGGAGTACCTCGAGCTAGCCCCCTGCAAGAGGGAGCTGACAAAGTAAACCGGGTGCTGCATCATCTTCTTCTTCTGCACCACTTCGCTTGACTGTGCGGGCGTTGCCCTGATGGCGTCAGACTCTGCCGGGGGCCTTGCCTCGCCGGCACCAGGTCCTGCTGGGGGAATCTTTGGATTATCGTCCGCTGATTATGTCGTCGCCACTGCCTCCACGTCGACCTCCCTCTGCGCCAGCAGTGTGACGCTGACCACTTGATTTGTTGCCGCTAGATACAACAGCAACGGTTCTTGTGGTTTAGGCACAACCAGTATTGGCGTGGAGGAAAGGTATTTCTTCAGATCCTGCAACGCCGCCTCGGCTTCTGGGGTCCACTCCATCGGGCCTGCCTTCGTCAAGATTTTGAAGAAGGGAAGGGCGCACTCGGCGGACTTGGAGATGAATCGGCTCATGGCGGCAATGCAGCCGGTGAGCCGACGCACATCCTTGATCCGCTTGGGCTCCTCAATCTATTCAATGGCCTTGATTTTGTCTGGGTTTGCCTCGATCCCTAGCTGTGACAGAAAGAATCCGAGAAGCTTGCCGGACGGAACGCCGAAGATACACTTCTCAGGGTTCAGCTTAAGGTTGATCTTGTGCAGGTTGGCAAATGTCTCTTCCAGATCTTGCACAAGAGTTGCCCCATCCTTGGTTTTGACCAATATGTCATCCATGTATGCCTCCATGTTTCTATGGAGCTCAGGTTCAAAATCAATTGGACTGCTCTTGCAAACGTCGAGCCAGCACTCTTCAACCCGAAAGGCATCCGTAAAAAGCAATGCGTACCACATGGGGTGATGAATGTTGTCTTCTCTTCATCTTCTCTTGTCATGAAGATTTGGTGGTAGCCCGAGTAGGCGTCGAGGAATGACAGCAGATCACACCCGACCGTGGAGTCAACAATCTGGTCTATGCGCGGCAACGGGAAGGGGTCCTTAGGACAAGCCTTATTGATATCTGTATAGTCAATACACAGCCTCCACTTCCCATTTGCCTTGTGCACCACTACTGGATGGGCCAACCACGTCGGATGGAGCAGTCCTCTCACCAAACCCGCCGCATCCAACTTCCTGATCTCCTCTGTGATGAACTCCTGCCTCTCTAGACCCTGCTTTCTGACCTTCTGCTTGACGGGCCGCACATGAGGACAGACAACTAGGTGGTGCTCAATCACCTCCCTGGGAACACCGGGGATGTCGGATGCTAGCCACGCAAACACGTCGATTTCGCTTGCAGAAAGGTGACCAGCGCGCCTTCCTATTTGCTATCGAGGGTGGAGCCTATGGTGAAAGCCCCTCCCGTGCCATCCTCCCTGACGGACACCTTCTTAGTCTGCGGTGGCTCAGCTCTGGATTTCTTGCTCTTGCCGGTAGAGCTCTCTGGCATGTCCTCGACGGTAGCACAGCACTCCGAGGAGGTGCACTTGCCGGAGTGGGTGCGAGAGGTCTTGCCGGGCTTCTTCTTCCCTCCCGAGGCTTCAGCGGTAGGAGCAAGTGCCTTGGCGGCAGCTGCTGCAACTGCTTCCCGGTAGAGTTGGTCGGCGCAAATCAGCGCATCCTTCTTGTCGGAGGGGACGGAGATGATGGTCAACGGCCCGGGCATCTTTAGCATGTTGTAGGCGTAGTGCGACACTGCCATGAACTTGGCTAGTGCTGGGCGGCCGAGGATCCCGTTGTAGGGCAAGGGGATCTCGGCCACGTCGAAGACGATCCTCTCCGTCCTGTGGTTCAACTCCCCTCCAAACGTCACGGGCAGCATGACCTTCCCCTTCGGCTGGCTCCTCCCCGGGTTGACCCCTTGAAACGTGCCCGTTTCCTCGAGATCTCCATCAGGGATTTGTAGCCTTTTGATCACGACGGGCGAGATCAAGTTCAGGCCGGCCCCGCCGTCGACCAACATCATGTTCACCTTGAGGTTGCGTATCGTTGGCGAGACCAACAATGGCAAACACCCGACCGCGGCTGTGCGGTCAGGGTGGTCCTCGGCGTCAAAGATGAGGGGCGTGCTGGACCACTTCAGCGGCTTCTGAGCGTCGAATGATGGCTCCGCTGCTGTAATCTCACGCGCCCACTGCTTGAGCTGGCGGTGAGAAGTATGCAGCAAGGCACCACCGTCGACGCACAGGGCCTCTGTAGCCTTCTGGAACTCTTGCTCGCCAGACTCGTCGTCCTCTTCATGATCATCGTCTTCTTGCTTTTTGTCACGGCCTCGGGCGGGCCTCTCTTGCTGGCTGTCCTTGTCGCGGCGGCCTCCTTGGCCGCCACGCTTCTTGCCGGATCCCTCGGCACCGTCCTGGCCCTTCTCCTTGTCCCGCCTCTCATACTCGGCCTTTTGCTTTTCAGCAAGCAGCTCGACCTGCCGGTAGTTCTGGAGGTCGTGGCCCTTGGTGCGGTGGATCTTGCAGTACTGCTTGCCGGAGCCCCCTGGCTTGTCGGCAGCTGCTAAGGCCCAGCAGGCGACGCACCCGGCAATCTCCATGGCGGGGTCGTCTGCCTTGACCTTCTTGGCAGCGCTGGTGTCGTCAGACCCTTCAACGGCAAGCATGGCCTTGCCCTTGCGTTTCCTGTCGCGACGCCGCCCCTTCTTCGTCGGGGCGGTGGTGTCTTCATTAGTAGAGTCGGTTTCTGCACTGGCGTTTTCGCCGGGTTACTTCCTTCCCTCTTCAGCCCGGGCGCACCTATCAGCCAGAACATAGAGTTCGGCCACATCCTTAACCTTGGTCATCACCAGCTCTTCGCGCATCTTGCGGTTGCGCATGTTCTGATGGAACACGCTGATCACAGCGGCGGGATGAACGTCGAGGATGTTGTACTGCACCCGGCTGAATCTCTGGATGTACTTGCGGAGGGTTTCCCCTTCCTTCTAGGGAATGATATGCAGATCACTGGCTTGCCAAGAGCTTGGTGGCCTCCAGTGAAGGCGCCAACAAACTCATGGCACAGATCCGACCAAGAAGAAATGGAATCCGCCGGCAAGTGCATCAACCAAGACATAACATTGGGCTTCAGTGCCAACGGGAAGTAATTAGCAAGCACCTTGTCGTCGCGAGCTCCGGCAGCCTGCATCGCGATGGTGTAGATGCTGAGGAACTCGGACGGATGGGTCTTGCCATTGTACTTCTCGCCGACGTCAGGCTTGAACGTGCGGTGGGACGGCCACTCAAACAGTCGCATCTCGCAGGTGAAGGCTGGGCAGCCCACCTCGTAAGGTAGTCCGCCGGAGCCCCCCCGGCGCTGGGTGGTCCATAGCGGGTCCCGCCCGCTTGTCTGACTGGTGGCGTGTATCATGTCAGTGCTCGATAGTGGTTCGAGGATCTTCGTGAGCTCGTTCTCGAAGAACTTAGCACTGGTCGCGGTGGGTCCGCGGGTCGGACGACGCTACAGAAAAGTTATCACCAGCATCGTCACGACGAGCCGACGCCCGCGGCGGCTGGCAAGGAGGAGGAGAGTGCACCGTGACCGCAGAACCCCCGGTCCTCCCAGCGCTGGCATGTGGTGGCTCGGTGGAGCGCCGGCCCGAGGGTCCCGCCGGTCACGGATCATCTTTGTTGGCGACGACGACGAGGCTCCGGATGGTGGACCTCCACTCATCGAGCTTCTCCGCAGCAGGAGGGAAGTCGAGGAGCAGCTGCGCACGCGCCAAAGCTTCTGCTGGCGTGGCTGGCGGCGACAGCTGCGTGGACCGTGGCGCGCTTCGACTTCTAACCACGTTAGAAAGAGCTCTGTCACGACCCAGCGGCTGCGCGCCATTTTTGCCAGCACTTCGGCGGGTATGCTGAACTCCTTCATCCCGCGGACGACGCACAGGGCTCTTCCCATTGCGGTGTCCAGCGTCACTGGCGTGGTGACGCTGCTCGTCGCGCACACCATGGGAAGAGCGCGCAGTGGTCGCTGGCGTGGGCGTCTTGGAGGTTGCTGCGCCGCCCGCGGGTGGCACAACGACACTCCTGGAGGGCCCCGCGCCGCCTGCGGGGGGCCAAGCCCCATCTTTAGACTTGGTGACATGCGGTCCGTCGCCTGGCTCGCGAACGGCGCCGCTCGCCAGGCTCTGACTGCCAGGGCGATGCTGGTGCTCGCGGACCGCGGCTCGGGTTCTATCCGCGACCGGGCCGCTGCTCGCCCGTACTGGCACGGGCCGTTCGGCCCCCGACGAGCCGATCGCCGTGGCCGTCTTCTTCTTGGGAGCCATGGCGATGATGAAACGCTAGGCTAACTACTAGACCAGATTCTCACAATTGCGCCCCCTACCTGGCGCGCCAAAGATGTCGGTGTGGAACGACACCTATGGGATCACAAGAATCCCTACTACGATTGCTGGGCGCAGGGTTGCGAGAAGAGCAGGATTAGTAATCAGCACAAGGATCATTTAGCAAGGTTCGGGCTGCGAGGATGCGTAAACCCCTAGTCCTGCTTTGGTGGATGTATTTCAGAGAGTTCTTGAGCTCTCGAACTAGCTATGGTGGGTGCGTTGTTCCAAAGAGCCGAATCCTTCTTCAGTATGCCATGGGCATCCTTTTATAGTTGGAAGGGGCTGCCACAGTGGCACACAGGAGGTGGAAAGGCGCACAGTGCTACGAGCTTATCGTTCGTATTACAGGACAAGATGCATTTAATGCGCCGCTGAGGTGTCCCCTAGCTTTATCGGGGACGGGAGTGAGGCCCGTCCCGTCCGTCGCCGATCCTCCTCGCTTCAACACGCGCCCTGGCCAGCGATGCGCGCGGCGCCATGTAGGCAGACAGGCAGCTAAGGTGGCGCGGTGGTAGGGTCTTCACGAAGATCTGCATGCCGCCGCGCAGGCGTGTGCTGAGTTGGCTTGGAAGCTGCATGTTGCCACGCAGGTGCCCGCCAAGCTGGTTGGGCTGGCAGCTGCATGTGAACGGCGGCGGAGACTTGATTGGTGCGGGCCTAGAGGTGGCCCGGCTGGCGTCCTCGGTGAGGGCTTTGCCGGGTGGCCAGACAAGGGTCTTGCTGTGGCGCGCTGTCGTCCCCGGCAAGGATCTTGCTGGGGGTCTTGTGGCTCTCCTCAGCAAGGATCTTGTCTGGCACACCAAGGAAGGCATCTAGAGAATGGCCTTCCGAATGGTTCTACATTGAGGACGTCGTGCTTCCTGACCCAGTTCGAAAGGGTCTTCCTGAATTTGCGAGTGTTCTGCTGAAGAAATGCCACAGTTGGTGTCCCCAGAGTTTTGAAGAGGATGACAACGTGGAAGTTCGTCAGCTCATGAGCAAGATAAAGACGCTTGCTCAGTCCGGACTCGCAATAATCGAGGTAATGGCAACCTCCATAGTGCGAGGGGTTCAGCCGCTACAATACAGAGGGCTGCCAATGCGGCACTATAATGGAGAGGATGACGCCTCCCGTTGTGGCCGGAAAGGTCCGGATACCCCCGCCGCTCTGGCGAAGATTTTGGCCGAGCTGTTCAAAGGGGAGGAAGAGGAATTTTTTCACATTAAGCACAGAGATGGGTATTCTATGTATGATCCTCCCAGTTGGGTAAGCCTCAACCCCTCTGTTTCACTCATTCCACTTCCGTATTACTTTTGATACATTTCAAATCCGTTTGTTATGACAGCACTGGCGAAAGGTCACCGAAGGACTTCATAGTCCCGCCCCACGGCCGGAGAACCACAACCGGGAGCTTGATCCTGGGTTTGAGGAGGAACCGGATATATTCATGGTGCTCGCAGAGGGAGTGTTTTACCATACGAGCTATGTTGGCACAGAAGTGGCCATCACCGCCGACTACCCTGGCCTTCTTCCCGTTTCGCGCGTAAGTAATCAAGAGACACCTCCTCTAAAAGAGTCTTCTTATTCTATCTTACCCACCGTACTGTCTTGTGCTCCAAAGAGGAGGCGTTCGGCAATTCCGAGGAGATCGGCTCCCACACCGGGCCAGCCTTCGAAGAGGAAGGTCGGTGAAGACACAGCCAGGCTTTCATCGAAGAGGTACGAATCCATAGATATGTTTTTCAGCGGCGACTGTGACTTTGTGTGTTTTGTCTAGTTCCAAGAAAAGGGTCCACCGGACTATGTCCGGGGGTCCGGCCAGCCGTACTCCCGACAACCAGGATTTAGACCCCGCCAGAGAAACGGGAGCCGACACGGGAGCAACGCCAGACTATCCTTCGGCCGAGGGTTCGGAAAATATGTCCGTTACCAACTCGGAAGTAGAGAGCGCCATGAACCATCGGCGCTGCAGGGCTGTTTTACGAGACCCCGAGTTCTCGGAGGAGGCATTCAATGCCTTCAACTCTGCTAACACACACATCCGAGCTGCTCGAGACGGGCTTAGCAGAACCACAAAGCAGCATTTAACAGATGTGCATGTAAGTTTGCTGTGTCCAAAATATGATAACCAGGTGCCAGTAGCCCCCGAGACTTAAAGTAGTTGGCACAACTGATTTGAGGATCGTTGTATAACCAGGCTCTTATGGAGAAGAACGTCCTGTTAGCCCAAGAGCTAAAAAGGTGTCAGACACAGCTTACTGCTGTCGCCGCCGAACTGGAGAAATCCAAGAAGGTGTCACCTGGTAATATTCCCCTCCATCGAGAAAATATGATTATATGCCATTAATGCTGACAGTGTTGCCTATACCATGGCATAATTGTCAGTAGAACTCAAGGAGGCGCTGGAAGCCGCGCAAGCGAATGAACAAGAAGCCAAAAGGCTACATGCTACGGGCGAACGCGTGCTGAAGCAGGTCATTGTTGAGAAAAACCAACATCAGGATTGCAAGACACAGCTGGGCGAAGAGCTGAAGGATGTGCGGTCCCGGTTAGCCGATTCCGTAAAGGAGAACAAGAAGCTGTGGGGCGGCATATTCAGTATGTGTCTGAACTATTTTTAGAGTAGTTCGGAGATAAATATAACTAATATAGTTATGACTGCAGGCATATTGACGGGCTGTCCCGAAGAGGAGGTGTCCGGATCATCAAGTGATCTGCTGCAAAGGTTGTCGCAAGTGCACAAGCATGCTCGGCTAGCCATGCGGAGTGCTGCCAAGGCTTTATGGCCATCCGCCTCCCCTCCAGGAAGTATGGAGGAGCTTGTGGAGCTGTTCAAGGGAGCGCTGCGGCGTATCTGACTATGGAAAATATCGGCCTGCTGAGAGGGTGCACGAGAGGCCTGGGCCATGGTGAAAACGCGATATACCAAGCTAGGGTCAAATGGGGAAGAAATTCCCGTTAGTTTAGTATATGACCAAGTAGAGGTGGCCGCCAAATATTCCCAACAGGATTGTAAGTTGGACCGCCTATTGGACGGTATAGAGGAGGAAGTGTTTGAGTCCAAGTGACTATGTACTTTCCTTACCCTATGTAATTCTAGATGAATTGTATAACATTTGTCATGGCAGACCTTTTCGCTTCAACCTCCGGACCCGAGGGTGCGGAGTGTTTCCGAATACCCTCGCTGCCGAATAGACCGGGGTATGCCTGTCAAACTAGGCGCAGGGGTCATAGTTGCTTGAACAGACAAGTTGTATCCTGCTAGTTATGTTATATTACATTGAGATCATAAGAAACATCTTCCAGAGAGAATAGTTCCGTTATGGGCTCCTTTCCTTGGGTGTGCATGTATTAATGTACATGTCCGAATTGTGATGGAAAAATCACAGTGTATGTAACTTCTTGGGGTTCGCAATGGAGTAAATGCAAAAATGTCTTTAATTCACCGACCGAATGTTCCCTTAAGAATGCTAGCTTTTGGCTTCACCCAGTCTGAGGTACACATCCAGATGACCCGGCGGTAACAATCGCAGAGGTTCTCCCTTTATGCCCTAGCCGCACTAACGGGAATGTAGGGCATAAGCACAGGAGCCAGGCAACCCAGCTTGGCCAAAACATAGGTCATATTGATGCATATAGTGGCGAAGAAAAGGTACATATGGAAGAAATCTTATGTGAAGAGCTTGATGCTCAAGGAATAATAAAAAGCTTCTGTCCAAGAAGCCCCCAGGTATAATGGACATGCATATTTTAAATATGTATGTGTCAGGGGTGTGCGGTCTAGCCGTGCCAAAGCTTTAAAGCGAGAAAGGAAAAAGTAATCTGAAAAGGGAGAAAAAATAAGGGAAACTACAGGGGAGAAGGAGACAAACAAGGAGTTCAGCGCTAGGCATAGAATCTTCGGAATCTGGCCGCATTCCAGGGGTTCGGCTCGAGGCAATTGTCTGATGCATGATGAAGACGGTACGCTCCTCTGGTGAGAACTTCGTCAATTATGAAGGGACCCTCCCATTTGGGCTTGAGTTTGTCCTTTTTCTTCTCCGGCAGGCATAGAACGAGTTTGCTAATGTTGTAAGTCTTGGCCCGTACTTCCCTGCTTTGATATCTTCGAGCCTGCAGTTGGTAAAATGCTGAACAGGCTTTTGAGATGTCGCGCTCCTCCTCCAGGGCATCAAGGCTGTCCTGCCGATCTAGCTCAGCTTGTCTCTCTTCGTACATATGCACTCGAGGTGAGTCATGAATAATATCGCAGGACAAAACAGCCTCTGCGCCATACACCATGAAGAAAGGTGTGTATCCGGTAGTACAGTTGGGCGTGGTCCGCAGCCCCCAGAGTACAGAGTCGAGCTCCTCAACCCAGTGCTTGTCTGATTCTTTCAAAGACCGCACTAGTCTGGGCTTTATGCCGCTCATGATAAGACCATTGGCTCGTTCAACCTGACCGTTGGTTTGTGGGTGGTAGACGGAGGCGTAATCGAGTTTAATGCCAAGATTAGTACACCAGGTTTTTACCTCGTCGGCCATGAAATTAGAGCCGTTGTCGGTGATAATGATGTGTGGGACACCATAACGGTGCACAACGCCGGATATGAATTCTATCACCGGGCCGGACTCAGCCGTTTTGACTGGTTTAGCCTCTATCCACTTAGTGAATTTGTCCACCATGACCAGCAAATATTTTTTCTTATGGCTTCCCCCTTTAAGAGGTCCAACCCTATCCAGTCCCCAGAATGTGAAAGGCCAAGTAATGGGGATAGTTTGCAAAGCAGTTGGGGGCATGTGGCTTTGGTTGGCGAAGAGTTGTCATCTGACGCAGCGTTGGACGAGGTCCTGCGCATCTGCTCGGGCTGTCGGCCAATAAAACCCAGTGCGGAAGGCCTTGCTAACAAGGGCCCGAGCTGCGGCATGGTGTCCGCCGAGACCAACGTGAATTTCCGCTAAAAGCTGCCGCCCCTCTTCCTCGGAGATACATCTTTGAAGTACTCCGGTAGTACTTTTCTTGTAGAGCTCTCCGTCGTGAACCTTGTAGGCCTTCGAACGCCGGACAATGCGGCGAGCCTCATTCTGGTCTTCGGGAAGCTCCTTCCTATTAATGTAGGCCAAGAAGGGTTCGGTCCATGGGGCAATGACTGCCACAATGAGATGGGCCGACGGTGTTATTTCGGTGGCTGAGCCCCCGGTACTGTCTGTATGTTCGGGATTTGAGGTTGTGTTTGGTTCTGGACTGTTTTTGCCGCCCTCCCCTTGCCATACCATGGATGGCATGAAAAGCCTTTCCAGGGAAATGTTGGGTGGGATAGGGTCGCGTTTGGCGCCGATGCGAGCAAGGACGTCCGCTGCTTGATTGCTTTCCCGGGCAACATGATGAAATTTGAGCCCTTCGAACCGAGCCGATATTTTTAAGACAGCATTACGACAAGCTGCCATCTTTGGATCCTTGGAGTCAAAGTCTCCGTTTATTTGAGATATTGCAAGGTTTGAATCCCCGCGCACCTCTAGGCGTTGCATGCCCATGGTTACGGTCATCTGAAGACCATGCAATAGGGCCTCGTATTCGGCTGCATTGTTGGAGTCTGTGTATAGTATTTGGAGTACATACTGGACGACATCTCTAGTGGGGGATGTTAACACGACTCCCACTCCTAGCCCTGCCAGCATTTTGGAGCCGTCAAAATACATAACCCAATTGGAATATGCGCCGCACTCTTTAGGGGGTTCGGCTTCTGTCCATTCGGCGACGAAGTCAGCTAGTACTTGGGATTTGATGGCTCAGCGTGGCTTGTATGTTATGTCAAATGGAAGTAGCTCTGTGGCCCATTTGGCTATCCGTCCCATGGCATCGCGGTTATTTATTATGTCATTGAGCGGGACTTCAGAAGCCACCGTGATTGAACACTCCTGGAAGTAGTGTCGTAGCTGTCGGGATGCCATGAAGACTGCGTATGCTATCTTTTGATAATGGGGGTACCGGGCTTTGCATGGTGTGAGGACAGTAGATACGTAGTATACTGGTTTCTGAAGTGGGAATTTCTGTCCGTCCTGTTCTCGTTCAACGATGAGCACGGCGCTCACCACCTGATGTGTTGCCGATATGTATAGCAACATGGGTTCGCCAGCGTTTGGTGCGGCCGGGATTGGGTTGCTTGCTAGGAGGGCCTTTATTTCCTCCAGTCCGGCAGTCGCCGCGTCTGTCCATTCGAAGTTATCGATGCGCTATAAGAGGCGATAGAGTGGCAGTGCCTTTTCTCCTAATCTGTAGATAAAGCGGCTTAACGTTGCCACGCAACCAGCTAGTTTTTGGACTTGTTTGAGGTCGGTTGGCGTGGCCAACTGTGACAAGGCTCGGATTTTGGCTTGGTTTGCTTCTATCCCTCTATTGGAGACGATGAAGCCTAGCAGTTTTCTCGAGGGGACGCTGAAGACGCACTTTTCCGGGTTGAGCTTAATTTCATACTCACGGAGGTTGTCGAATGTAAGACGTAAGTCGTCTATTAGTGTTTCGACGTGCCTAGTTTTGATGATGACGTCATCGATGTAAGCTTCTACTATCTTGCCGATCTGCTTCTCCAGGCAGGTTTGAATCATACATTGGTATGTGGCGCCGGCGTTCTTGAGCCCGAAGGGCATGGTGTTGAAGCAGAATGGCCCATATGGGGTGATAAATGCTGTTGCAGCTTGATCGGACTCCTTCATTTTGATTTCATGGTATCCGGAATATGCATCGAGGAAACACAGTGAATCGTGTCCTGCGGTGGCGTCAATGATTTGATCAATGCGGGGGAGGGGAAGGGATCCTTAGGGCAAGCCTTGTTGAGGTCTTTGAAATAGACACACAAGCGCCGGGATTTGTCCTTCTTTGGTACCATCACCAAGTTTGCGAGCCAGTCCGGATGTTTGATTTCTCTAATGAATCCGGCTTCGATAAGTTTGGCCAGCTCCTCCCCCATGGCTTGTCGCTTGGGCTCGGAAAAGCGTCGCAGTGTTTGCTTGACCGGTTTAAATCCCTTTAATATATTGAGGCTATGTTCGGCCAGCTTGCGCGGGATCCCTGGCATATCCGAAGGGTGCCAGGCAAATATGTCCCAGTTTTCGCGCAGGAATTCTGGTAGTGCGGCGTCAACTGTTGGGTTCAGTTGTGCTCCGATAGATGCTGTCTTCTTGGGGTCCGTTGGGTGGACCTGGAATTTGACTATTTCTTCTGCTGGTTTGAACGAGGTGGTTTTGGGCATTTGCCGAGTATCACATCGTCCCTGTCCACCGTGGAGCGCAGTGCAGTTAACTCTTCGACCGCGAGGGCTTCGGATAGCGCCTCAAGGGCCAAGGATGCGGTTTTGTTTTCAGCGCAGGGTGCTATGTCCGGATCACCGACGAGAGTGATTATACTGTTTGGACCGGGCATTTTGAGCTTCATATACCCGTAATGAGGTATAGCTTGGAACTGTGTAAAAGCATCCCGCCCCAACAGGGCATGGTGTCCGCTGCTGAAAGGTGCCACTTGGAAAGTGATTTCTTCAAACCGATAATTATCCGGCATGCCGAATACCACGTCAAGTGTGATTTTACCCATGCCCCATGCCTCTCGGCTGGGAATGATCCAGGGGAAGGTTGTGCTACTTTGCTTGATGCGGCTCCTGTCTATTTCCATTTTCTGGAGTGTGTCCTCGTAAATGAGATTTAGCCCGCTGCCGCCGTCCATGAGGACCTTAGTAAGTCCAAACCCGTCCATGATAGGACTGAGGACTAATGCGGCTGGCACTCGGACTGTCCTGTAGCTCGGTTCGTCACCGACATTAAATGTTATAGCCGTGTTGTTCCAAGGGTTTATTGCAGCGATTTGGCAGACTTCAGCGAGGTTGTGAAGTGCCCTTTTGCGTTTGTTGTTAGAAGCGAATGTCTCGAAGACCGTCAATACTCTTGTGTCGTTGTTTTCTGGAGGGTGCTGTTCTGGGGTGTCCTTGATAAGGATGTCCTCGCCGCTCTTGGCTACCTGCCGGAGTATCCAACATGCTCTAAGGCTGTGAGTTGCCACGGTATCTGGTGCCCTGTGTATTTTGCATGGGCCATCGAGTCATTCCTCCATAACGGTGCCGTGCCGTGTAATGGGCTTATGTTTCTTGACTGTTGGACTGGGCGTGCCACAAGGGTGCGCCCTCTTCGCCTATAGGAGGAGTTGAGTTGGGACTGATGGTTCCCAGCAAGCTGCTTGACTTTTCCAGGCGCTTTCCATCGCGCTGTACTTTTGTACGATACTTGCTAAGTCAGTGAACTTTATTATGCGGCGGCGATTGATAGCGTTAAGGATATCTTCGTCCGCGCAGTTGTTGCGAAATGCTGATATCGCGTCCTCGTCGCGGCAATCTTTTACCTTATCTTTGACAAGGAGGAATCTCGCCCAGAAGTGGTGGACCGTTTCCTGAGACTGCTGTTTGATGCTCATGAGAGGGTCTATGCCGGGGTGGGTGGGTGGAATTAAATCCGAACCCTGACCCAACCGATTACCCAGAGTCTGAAGACCTTCCGGACTCAACAGTCCGGGTTCCGGAGCATCTTCTGATTGTTTACGACTGCCGTCCGATTCTATGTTCGGAGGGCTGGTCGCATCCTTTCGCTGGTGGGTATCCGGTTCTTCCAGATTGGCAATCCGAACATAGTCCGTTTTCGATGTAGAAGAAGACTCGCCGTCCTGCTCCTCGACTACCGCTATCTGGTGGGTGACCGGTGGAGTTTTAATCTCTCCTTGATCGGTTTTAGGCCCGATCCGATCGTAATCTGTAGCGATTCCCAAAGCGGCGATGCGACCTAGGAGCTCGTTCAAGGACGAAAACTATGTCGGATCCATGTACTTGGATGTTCGGAGTTGATGCGAAGAGGGTTTTCGATGGCCCGAGAGGTCATCGTCGGCTCAATGGCCGAACGGGCGATCATGGTAAAGCCGCCCAGCCGGAGGGTTTGGACTGGGGCCAAGACTCCCCCGGAGGTGATGCTATCTTTAAGGACAAGGCGAGCCATCGAACCTTTCGTCGACGTCACAATGGAACTCTCAATGAAAGCACCAATGTCGGTGTCAAAACCGGCGGATCTCGGGTAGGGGGTCCCGAACTGTGCGTCTAAGGTCGATGGTTGCAGGAGACGGGAGACACATGTTTACCCAGGTTCGGGCCCTCTCTATGGAGGTAATACCCTACTTCCTTCTTGATTGATCTTGATGAATATGAGTGTTACAATAGTAGATCTACCACGAGATCGTAATGGCTAAACCCTAGAGGCCTAGCCTGTATGACTATGCTAATGAGTATATCCTTTCCGGACTACGCCCTCCAGTTTATATAGACACCGGAGGGATCTAGGGTTACATAGAGTCGGTTACATAAGAAGCAATCTTCATAGTTGGTCGCCTAGCTTGCCTTTCACACCAAGGATAGTCCTATCTGGACACGGGTATAGTCTTCGGCCTTCATGTCTTCACGCCCGAGGACCCCTTAGTCCAGGACTCCCTCAGTAGTGGCAAGAGCAAACCAGTCGCCCAAGACACCGGAGGAGGTAGGAAACAGAAACGTAAGGCAGAACCTGCAGGCCCTGGTGCAGGTGCAGTTGTGACCCAGGGAAAGTTCAAGGGAATTCCCAAAGGGCCCTAGATCCCTAAGAAGGTGAAAGATCAGGTAGGAAACGATGTGTTGGATTTGCCTTGTCATATTCATACCAAGAAGGATGAAGAGAAAACTTGATTTATCCCAAGCATACCACTCAACAGTGTAGACTCCTTATTCAACAGCTCAGCGAGAGTCAAACCAGCGAGAAGGAGAAGGAGTCTGACAAAGATGAGGACAAAGAGGATGATGATGGTTTTCCCAATGTCAATTCCACTTTGGTGATTTTTGCTGACATTGAAAGCAAAAGTCGACTGAAGGTCATCAACAGGGAAGTAAACATGGTTACTCTGGCAACAACAACATATTTGAAGTGGTCAAAGACTCCCATCACATTCGACCAGTCCGACCACCCACCGCGCGTTGCCACCCCCGGGAGGCAAGCGTTGGTGGTCGACCCAGTCATTGGGGGCACCCGACTGACCAAAGTCTTGATGGATGGCGGCAATGGCTTGAAAATTTTGTATGCTGAGACCCTCCGGGGGATGGGCATTCCGATGTCCAAGCTCAGCGAAAGAAACATGCGATTCCATGGAGTCATACCTGGAAAGAAAGCCGATTCACACGGCCAGATCACTCTTGACATGGTTTTCGGTGATTCAAACAATTACCATAAGGAAAAGTTGAAGTTTGAAGTTGTGGATTTTCACAGTGCTTATCATGCTATCCTGGGCAGAACTGCATATGCTCGTTTCATGGCTCGACCATGTTACATGTACCTCAAGCTGAAGATGCCTGGCCCTAAGGGCGTGATCACAGTCACTAGTAATCGCCAGCGAGTAGAAGAGTACCTCCAAAAGGGCTCAAAGATCGCCGATGAACAAATGGCAGCAGTAGAAATGGAAGAATGCAAGAAGACTGTAGATCCGAATGATTTTTGAGAGCTAAGAAGCCTACTTCAGACTCTGCATTTCAGTCGTCTGGTGAAAAAAAAATCAGTTCATATTCACCCGACTTATCCCAATGCTGCTCCGACTCATATCTCAACAACACTCGGTGGCAAATAGGAAGAAGCGCTCATCTAGTTCCTCCGTGAGAACTGGGACATCTTCGCATGGAAACCTTCTAACATGCCAGGTGTACCCAGGGGACTGGCTGAGCACCATTTGCAAGTCGACCCAAAAGCAAAACCTGTCAAAGAGCATCTTTGATGGTCCGCCATGGAGAAAAGAATGGCAATTGGCGAGGAGGTGGCTCGGCTTCTGGTAGCTGAGTTCATCCGAGAAATATACCACTCCAAGTGGCTCGCCAACGTTGTCATGGTTCCCAAGAAAGATGATTCAGTCCGTATGTGTATTGACTTCAAGCATATCAATTGGGCCTGCCCGAAAGATCACTTCCCTCTTCCCCGCATCGATCAGATAGTCGACTCGACTGCGGAATGTGAGTGATTGTCCTTTCGGCATGCATATTCCGGGTACCATCAGATCCGACTGTATGGACCCGACGAATTAAAAACAACTGTCATCACCCCATTCAGGTTCTTCTGCTATGTTACTATGCCCTTTGGTCTCAAGAATGGCGGTGCCACATTCATGCGCATGATACAGAAGTGCCTGCTCACCCAAATCAGTCGGAATGTGGAAGCATAAATGGATGACATCATGGTTAAGTCGCGCAACCGACCTGCTGACTGACCTCGCTGAAACCTTTACCAACCTGAGGAGGTATGATATCAAGCTTAATCCGTCGAAGCGTACATTTGGAGTTCCACGTGAAAAGTTACTCGGTTTCCTCATTTCCGAACGTGGGATCGATGCAAACCCAGAGAAAGTTGGTGCAATCCTCCGAATGAAACGCCCTATGCGTGTACACGATGTTCAAAAGCTTACTGGTTGTTTGGCCTCTTTGAGTCGATTCATCTCTCGCCTTGGTGAAAAGGCATTGCCTCTTTACCGATTGATGAAAAAATCTGATAAGTTCGAGTGGACTTCTGAAGCTGACGCAACGTTTGCAGAGCTCAAAGCTCTCCTTTCCACCCAGCCGGTGCTCGCTGCCCCAATCATTAAAGAGCCTTTACTGCTATATATTACAGGCACTGGACAAATTGTCAGTATAGTACTCACGGTCGAGCGGGAAGAAGAAGGTAAAGCCTACAACGTTCAACGCCCAGTGTACTATATTTCTAAAGTCTTAACTCCATCCAAGTAGAGATATCCGCATTATCAGAAGCTTGTCTATGGAATTTACATGACCATGAAGAAGGTTGCACATTACTTCTCAGATCATTCGGTTACAGTCGTCAGCAACACTCCATTGTCAGAAATTTTGAACAACAGAGATGCAACTGGTCGAGTGGCAAAATGGGCGATTGAACTCCTTCCGTTGGATATCAAGTTTGAGGCAAGAAAGCAATCAAATCCCAAGCAATAGCAGATTTCCTCGCCGAGTGGATTGAGCAACAACAACCGACTCAGATTCACTCGGAACATTGGACCATGTTCTTTGATGGATCCAATATGTTGAATGGTTCTGGTGCTGGGGTAGTCCTGGTATCCCCGTGAGGTGACAAACTAAGTTACATTCTCCAGATCCACTTTGATTCCTCCAACAATGAAGCTGAATATGAGGCACTTCTGTATGGGTTGCGTATGGCCATTTCCCTCGGCGTCTGTCGCCTAATGGTTTACGGCGACTAAGATTTAGTGGTTAATCAAGTGATGAAGGAGTGGGACATCAGGAGCCCAGCTATGACTGGCTATTGCAATGAAGTGAGAAAGTTAGAAAAGAACTTTGAATGGTTAGAGCTCCACCATATACGCCGACTAAAGAACCAACCAGCTGACGACCTGGCAAAGATAGGTCCCAAGTAGGAGCCCATTCCCAGCAATGTGTTCTTGGAGCATCTTCACACACCATCAGTTCAAGAGGATCCTTTCACAGAAGAGTCCCCGCAACCAAAAAGTTCTACCGATCCGACTGAAGTCGAGATCCCAGCCGTGGTCGACCTGATCATGGAGGTTTTGGTCGTCATCCCCGATTGGACGGTGCCGTATATTGCATATCTGCTCAGGAAAGAACTTCCATAAGATGAAGATGAGACTCGTTATATTGTTCGTCGATCCAACGCCTTCACCGTGATAGGTGGACAACTTTACAGAAAAAATGTTACTAGAGTTGCTCAGCGGTGCATCACACCAGAAGAAGGTCGAATGATCCTCAATGATATCCACTCGGGGACTTGTGGTCACCATGCGTCTTCTTGGACCATTTTGGCCAAAGCATACAGATCGAGATTCTCTTGGCCGCGAGCAAATGAAATGGCAAAAGACATAGTCGACAAGTGTGAAGGATGTCAGTTCTACTCCAACATGTCTCACAAGCCTGCGACAGCCTTGAAGACCATTCCACTCGTCTGGCCCTTTGCTGTTTGTGGATTGGATATGGCTGGACCTTTGAGGACTGGCAGGAGTGGCTTCACCCATCTGCTTGTTGCAGTCGACAAGTTCACTAAATGGATTGAAGCCAATCCCATCAAAACCTCGACTCGAGTACCGTCGTCAGCTTCATCAGAGAGTTAACATTCAGATATGGGGTCTCGCATAGCATCATCACGGACAATGGTTCAAATTTTGGTTTAGATGTGTTTAGGGCTTTGTGTACTTCCCAAGGCACTCGGGTCGACTAGGCTTCAGTCGCTCACTCGCAGTCGAATGGATAAGCAGAAAGAGCAAATGGTTTGATCCTCCAAGGGTTGAAACCCAGGTTGATGCGTGACCTCAAGCATGCGGCAGGTGCCTGGGTAGACGAGTTAACATCAGTACTATGGGGTCTAAGAACAGCACTGAATCGGTTGACTGGTCGTAGTCCCTTCTTCATGGTCTATGGAGCTGAAGGTGTGCTACCATCCGATTTACTCCACAATGCCCCACGAGTAGAACTGTGGGGACCCCGACTCATAAGTCGTGATCACCGAATGCACGTGTACAGTGATCCCAGAGATCAATGCTCACTAAACACACAGAAGCTGTATAACAAGAGTCTTACATCCATTCATACTGTCTTACATAAACTATGACCATTATGGTCAAGTCTTGAGTATAACTTTGCAGCGGAATCTTTGTCGACAACTTGGACCCATGCCATCTTCCTTAACCCTACAGGCATTCTGACTGGGAAGCATCCTAGCTCGCATGTTCATCACCGAAGTGTTCTTCATCACATCCTGTTCTTTCATGCCTGGCCAATAAAATAACCAGTGGCAAGCCAATGAGTACTTTGAATGTACTCGCAAGCAACCCATGTTTTGGTTCAAGATACAACAATGCATGATATAGGTATTTTTTTGCAGAAAGCTAGTTTTGAGTGCAATGACATGTTCAACAACTTGTAAGACATGCATCAGGAGAATTCAAGTAACCATGAGGACAGGTTACAGATATCAACCTAAATAGAGTGGGCATCAACCCAACTCAATCATGTCAAGTCCTTTGACTTGACCCAAGTAGTTCTTCCCACTCATCCAAACACACACACTGGTTTGTAAACATGTGGACGTAGCCCCAGAGCGGTTACCCAACTGTCCTTGACCGTGGACACGGCTATTCGAATAGTTTTACACTCTGCAGAGGTTGCACACTTTACCCACAAGATCCGGGGAACATCCGTGTCATCCACGACCCGCGGTACCTCAAGTACCCGGGGTAAGCACCCGATCACTATCTTTCCCTAGACGACACTAACATAGAGTCCACTCGATTGGTAGTAACCCCCGTGCCCAACATTTCACATCTTAAAATTGTGGAGCCTCGCTCCCATATTCATCACATACCACTGGCACGGGGTACCAACGGTGTGTCCGGTGCCCCATAAAAATGTTCTTGGCCGCCCCACCTGGCACGACCCCATCCCGAGAAAGAGCAACAACTCTCCCCCGTCACTAGTAATGCAGGCTCCAAGCTAGTATCGGCCTAGGTAATCAATAATGCCCTTTCCCATATAAGGGTACTGTGGTTGCGCATGTAAGGTTGGAATAACGGTCGCAACTTAAACCAATCCGTTTTGAAAACAACACACACACTTGCCTCGGTACACCACTTTGTCATCAAGTGGTTACCAAACTCATTATCTCCCTTGGGCATAAGTGGCACCCGACAGGGTTTTCGAAAAGTCTTTTGTAAATACTGTTTCTCCATCACCATGCATATTCCCATCCCATTTGCGTGGCCACTACTATAGCATCCTATCTACTCCCACCGGCATAACCCTCATAAGGAGGTAGGGTTAAGCACAATGCAAGTATCAACGAGGAAGTAACGGAGGCAACCCATCAAGTGGTTACCACCTCATCATGATTCCGTTGCAACAACAATATGGTGCTATATGACATGCATAAAAAGGGTTTCATAGACGTGGTCAAATGGCTGCTTGCCTGGTTCATCAGAGCCTTGAAATCTTCTGGTCCTTCTCCAAGTACTCCGTCTACTTCGTCAACTAACGCCGGAAGCAACCATAAGAAGCAACACAACAAGGCAGAAAATAAAAGTGCTCTAAAAATATTAATTTGACTTTTCTTGGACATCTCTGGTTATATGAAAAATAACCAGAGTGGTTTCATTGGAATTGGGTCAGTGGATATTTCTAAACATTTTGATAGGATGGAATCAAGGGGTTTATGGATTTGCAAGAAGTGTACAGAAATATATTTTTGAAAAATGAGCAAAGATACCCATTTAACAAGGCCTGATTTTAGAAGCATTTAGGAGTTGGTTTCACTGGATTTGGAGTTCAAATGATTTTCCTATGAATTTGCCAAGTTGACAAATATGAAGAAATGGCTCATTATTTTGTGTGGTACAGAAAGTATTAATGAAAATGTTCATAAACTAAGTTATGAACTCAAGAGCATCTGGGAATTTGAATAATGGCATTTGGATCAAGGATGATCTCTCTGTGATTTTCTAAAGTTCATCACAGAAATAGGAAAATAGGGTTTCACGAAATATGTGTGAAGAAAAGTTTCCTGGAAAAATGTGCAAACATCACCATGTGATAGATCATGATTTATGGATCCCCTAGAAATTTGAATCATCAAATTTGGAGTTAATTTGATTTATTTAAGTGCTTTTGAAGTCTACTGAGAAAAAGAAAAAGGAAAAGGGGGGCTTTACCCTTATCATGCGCGCAAGGTGAGAGATAGGCAGCAGCCGGCCCATCTGCTCGGCCGCGCGCGGGCTGTTGATGCAGGAGGCGTACTCGAGGGAGTACGCCTTCCCCGAGCGAAGGCGGTGGCAGGCAGAGCCCGTCTCCCCTTAACGGGGCGGGGCGAGGCCCACTAGCGAGAGGCTCCGCCTTGCTGGCTGACCGACAGGGGGGGCCGGTTGTCGGGTTCGTCTCCCTCCCCCCGCTCGAACAGATCAGCGGCAGCAGCGACTTGCCGTCGCTCGCGCCGGCGACCCAGGCAGCCTCCGGCGACGTTCCACCCACCTGCGTGGTCAGCGCGAAGGGGCGCATCCATCCATGGGTCACACGCATGCCGGAGAGGACCAGGTCAAGGAGAACGCCGACCTTGGCGGACGTGGCCGATGGCGATGGCGGCACGACGCTCCGGCCGTCGGGAGGAGTAACCGGAGTGCGGGGGAGCTCCGCGGGGGCAGTAGAGATGCAAAGTACCCATAGGTGGGGAGGAGGTTGCCCGGACGACGAGAATTTAGGCGGTGGTCGGCGGCTCGGCTCCGGCCATGTACGAAGTTGGAGGGCGCAGGAGGGGAGTGGGTTGGTCCAGGGGATGCACGGGAGGGAGAGAGAGCCAAAGGAGTAGAGAGGGGGTCGGGGTTGGCCTTAAATAAAAGGGGGCGAGGTGCACCGTAGACGGGTGTGCCGGCGAGGTCGTTGCCGTTGCTAGGGGTCACGGGGGCTCCCGTGTGCGTGTCCGGGGCGTTGGTAGAGATGGTCTACGGCCAAGGGAAGGGAGAGAAGGAGCGAGGAGAGCTCCGGGTGGAGCCACGAGCTCGCATGCGCATTGGCGGGCTCGGGCGGCTCTGGGCACGCGCGGCATGGGCAGGACAGAGAGGGGAAGGAGGGGGCCAGCATGGTGGCGTGTTGCGAACGTCGAGGCACCTCGACTGGCGCAAGGGGGAGGCTCGAGGTGGTCGGGGGACGCGGCGTCAACGGTCGGGAGCACGCTGACGTGCTCCAGAGCGCGCAAATGGCTGGCACCTACGGCTTTTTCTCGCGTCCTCACGCGCCCACTTGTGTCTGGTAGCTGCAAGGGCGAGTAAACAATGTGGCAATGGCATTGGATGCCCTAGGAATCCACTGGAGGGGTGAGGGGGTTGAGAGAGAGTGGAAATGCTGCTGTCCAGAGAAGACAAGTGGATCCCTGCCCCCCTTCATCATTGCCTGTCGGGCAAGGAAGCACACTAGAGGTAGAGGGGAACTAGTAGGGGTGGTGGTAAAAAGTAGAACTCATGGAGATTAGTGGAAGTGGTCAAATTGGTGTTTTTCAAAAAATGGCAGAAGGTGTTTGTTGTTGATTTGGGAAAGAAGATGAACTCCTCTTGTCATAAGGCTTGACAGGGCCAAATGGCATGAGAAAACAAGTGGTTCCAGCAAGATTGAGTCCATTTGCGAAAAGTTGCCAATGCAACTTTTTTAAACCCTAGATATCAACAGAAATGGACTTTTCAGGATTTAGTGATGCAAAGCTATTCTCCTTGATGCACCACTTGGTGTAGTGTCATCATTTGAGATTCTGAACATGTCCACAAAAGTTGAGATGAAAAGGAGAAAGTTGCCAACATAAAGTTGTTCAAATTTGGTTCTGGACAGAGAGGGTTTTGGGGCACCTTGATCACGATAACATTCTCTCCAACTTGTGCCATTTGGTCTAGATGCATTATTACACCATTTGAGCATGTGCACCAAGTTTGAGAGCATTTGGACATGTTTGACAGTGCAAAGTTGTTCAAACTTGAAAAAGGACAGAAGTGGTTTTGAGAGGATTCCATGGGGTTATAGTATTCTCCATGACATGAGACTTGGCAAGATCATCAAGCATGTCATATGTGACATGATAGAATTTTCTTGAAATTTTTGGGGAACATTTCCTTTGTAAATATTTCAAAAGCTTGAAATATCCAGAAAGGGTTTTTGAGGGGTTTGACCAATAATTTGAACATGACCATGTGTTAAAACTCTTATATATTGAAAATATATGTCCACGGAGTTTCCCTAGGTTTTTCCAAAATATTTTTAAAGCATTGAAATAATTTTTACCTATTAAAGACCATATCTGGACTTATGAAAAAGCCTTTAAATAAAATAGGAAAATAACATTTAAAATTATATTTTTGTGGTTTCTGGGTGTCCTATATCTAATAGGAGTCAAATATATTTTTGGAAAGATTTTTACTACCCTTAATTAAGTACTTGCAGTCCAAATCTCAATTCAGGGGTTTTTGGAAAACTAATTTTTGAAAATACTTTTTGGCCAAATTATTTTTGTAAGAAAATTCTATAAGGTACTATACACATGGCATGATCATTGGTTCAAGAGTTTGGAGCAAGGAGAAGGAGTATAAGAGTTGGAGGATTTATTTGATTTTTAGAGCACTAGCAAACAGCAGTCAAACATTCAATCAAAGCAAAGACAAAACACTCAAAAGTTTTTGTCAAACCACATTTTAGCATGATTTATTGACTTCAGTGTTGTGGCATGAAAATCAGGGTGTGACAAGAACTTTTCTCAAAAGCTGAAGCAGAACAAACCCGGCAAGAGGTTGTTGATCTTCTGGAAGAGGAAAGAGAGATGGCCCTGATCAAGTCGACCATTTATCAACAAGACCTCCGTTGATTCCATGCCAGAAACATGAGAGGTCGAGCATTTCAGGAAGGAGACCTCGTGCTCCGAGTGGATCAGCAACGGCCTCACAAGCTTGCTCCCGCTTGGGAAGGCCCCTTCATCATCGCCAAGGTGCTCCACAATGGAGCGTACAACCTGTATGAAGTGGAAAACAAGAAAAATGAGCCACACGCTTGGAATGCGGAGTTGCTCCGCCATTTTTATACTTAAACATTCAGACTATTGAGATGTAATAAGAAGTACCTTTCAGTTTGTTTATCAAAGAAGCAGTTTTACAGTCTCCTAAATGATTGTTGTTTCATATGCTTATGTTCAAAAAAAACCAGTGGGTAGCTTAGCTGCGAACCTAATTCGCCTAAGTTTCAGAAACAAAATCCCGCCGAGTGAATAGCAATCCTCTCACTCGGGGGCTTAGCTGCAGTCGTGTACTCGCCTAAGTTTGAAAAATCCTGCCGAGTGAAGAGCGATCCTATCACTCGGCGGCTTAGCTGCACTCCTCTACTCACCTAAGTTTGAAAAATCCTGTTGAGTGAAGAGCAATCCTCTCACTCGGGGGCTTAGCTGCAGTCCTGTACTCGCCTAAGTTTGAAAACTCCTGCCGAGTGAAGAGCAATCCTCTCACTCGGGGGCTTAGCTGCAGTCCTCTACTCGCCTAAGTTTGAAAAATCCTGCCGAGTGAAGAGCAATCCTCTCACTCGGGGGCTTAGCTGCAGTCTCGTACTCACCTAAGTTTGAAATATCCTGCCGAGTGAAGAGCAATTCTCTCACTCAGGGGCTTAGCTGCAGTCCTGTACTCGCCTAAGTTTGAAAAATCCTACCGAGTGAAGAGCAATCCTCTAACTCGGGGGCTTCGCTGCAGTTCCGTACTTGCCTAAGTTTGAAAAATCCTGCCAAGTGAAGAGCAATCCTCTCACTCGGGTGCTTAGCTGCAGTCCTGTACTCGCCTAAGTTTGAAAAAACCTGCCGAGTGAAGAGCAATCCTCTCACTCGGGGGCTTAGCTGCAGTCTCGTACTCACCTAAGTTTGAAAACCTCTGAGTGAAGAGCAATCGTCTCCCTCGGGGACTTGGCCACACACTCCATCTTGATCCGCAAGGACGACGAGGTGCAGGTCGTCTGCGACCCTCGCCTCAGAGCTACGCCACAAATACAACGTACGCTCCATCTCGATCAACGAGAAGGAAGAGGTGCATGTCGTCTACGACCCTCTCCTCGAAGCTACGCCACAAATACAACATACGCTCCATCTCGATCCGCAAGGACGACGAGGTGCAGGTCGCGTGCGACCTTCTCCTCAAACCTGCATCACAAGTACAAATGTCTGTTCCGAGTGAAGAAACAAGTTCCACCCGGAGACAAAGATAAGCATATTCAAAGAAAAACCGAGTTTAGATAAATCCCATGAGGTTCCGAACCACAGATAAAAGTACTCAGGCATCAGGCCCGAAGGAGTTTAACAGTTACAAAATCACTCGGCATTCCGTGGCAAATTTTATCAGAGCATAAAGTTTTTTCACTCCGCGGGAGGAGGGCTCCGAACTCGTCCAAGTCGATTCCGTCTGCAATGCGAGTAGCAGCTGCAATAAAGGTCTCCATGAAAGACGCGAAGTCAAGTTTCTTGGTGTTGGCAACCTTGATCGCTGCTAATTTCTCTTCTTTGGCTTCCTTGCAATGGACACGAACTAGAGACAGAGCTACGTCAGCACCACATCGAGCAGATGATTTCTTCCCTTCCTGCACTCGACCAGGGATATCATTGAGTCAGGTCATCAGAGACGCGAGGTCATTTTGGAGCGTCTCCCTTGGCTAGAGCACCATGTCGATCCACGACACCGCAACCTTCAGTCGAGCGAGGTAGTCCATGACGCTGGCAAGACGAGATTCCAGTTGGAGCACGTTCATGGCAGCTTCATCTTTAACAGGGGAGTTGATGGGGTCCAAACTTGTCTCGATTCGCCCAGTCTCTTCCTCGAAGTTTTGGCAGAATTCTGCACTCACACAGAAATAATGAGTCGACAGTTATATGACGAGTCAACGAAAGAAAATCAATCGGACAAGGAAAAGTACCTTCAAGCATGAGGAACAACTTCTTGGCGAGTCCTCCCAGATAAACCTCCAGCTCGTCCCTCTTGCGGGTGAGGTCTTCCACTTTGTCGGTTAGGGTCCCTTTATCGTTCTTCAGTCGAGTCACCTCTTTGTTGGCCTCGTCAAGAGCAGTCCTCAGCTTGGTATTTTCTTCTTCTAACTTTTCGACTGAAGCCAGCTTCTGGTCGGCGAGTGATGTTTTTTCTTCTGCCGTTTTCTGTGCGGCCGGAAGGTCGAGATCCTTCTTCTCCAAGGCCTGTCTCATTTTTTCTAAAAGTAATAACATTTGGGTCAGAAAAAGGAAGGAAAAGATGGCAAGAGAATCAGTTGACAAGTTTTCCATACCAGCAACATCATCCTTAGGCTTCAGCAAGTTCTCCTTGGTCAACTCCAGATCAAGATTGAGCTGGACCTGCTTCTGCTCCAAGTCAGCAAACCGGGCTCCAAGTTCACAAGATCTCTGTGGTCAGAGGTCAGTCAGTCAACAGAAACAAAGTTTGGTTGCTTCCGAGCAATAAAGTTCAAGTTCAAAGAGTTCTCAGACTACTTCCGAATCAAACATTCAATAGTAGTCTCGGGGACTACACCCAGTGGGTGCACTTAGCGTGCCCCCACTGGTTCGACTTTCCAATCGACTTGGTCCGTCTAAAAAAAGAAGGAGAAGCAACAGTTATTCTCAAACCACAACTGACTGCCTACAGTCGACTGCGGTCTCGGGGACTACACCCAGTGGGTGCACTCAGCGTGCCCCCACTAGTCCAGATTTCACTCGACCAGACATGTCTAAGACCGAGTGGAAGAACTGAAAAGAGACATTTTTATCAAGACCACCGCCAAATCACACATTCGATGGCGGCCTCGGGGACTACACCGAGTGGGTGCACTCTGCGTGCTCCCACTAGTTCAAATATACAATCGACACAACCTAGTCGACTCAAGTGGAAAAACTACTCAGCAAAAATTGAAACACCCAGTGGATATACAGATGCAAAGTGCAGACTTACAAATAGATGCACAATAAAGGTTTTTAGGTAGCATATCCTAATAGAACAAGCGTCAAGCTAGAAGATCAGTCAGAAATCAGCTAACCTGGACATTGGCCTGGAGTGCTGAGTTGGCGTCATAGGAAGCCTGACTGGCCTCGCACACCACTTTCATCTGCTCCATCATAAGGCCTGCCTGGCGTATAGCTTCCTTGGAAGCGCTCACTTGGTCCTCTGGGACATGATGGGCGGTGAAAAGTGGAGACAGTGGATCAGCCGCAGCAGCTTGAGATTCTAAGGCATGGAGTTGCACAGATGAAACAAGGCCATGTGCGGTCGACGCTGAAGGATGTTCACTCGACAAGGGAATCACAAAAGTAAGAGAAGCTCGGTTGAGGTCTCTGGACTGCTGGATCGCTGATTCTGTCGCCGGCGTCGACTGGGGCATCTTGCTAGCTGGTACCCTCCTGCCTGAGGTCCCGTTCCTCCTTCCCATGGGCTTTTGTGGCTCATCTTCATCATCGTCTGGAAGTTCGATAACATTATGCGAAGCTGCAAAAGAATCAACCGCCATGAAAGTAGTTGGCAAAGAAAAGTCAAGATGGTAGGAGTCATACCCACTTGGGATGTGGCCGCGCATTCCATCTCCTCGTCATCACCATCCTTGCACATGGAATTCCTGGAAGTAGCGGCACTGCAAATTTCAGAATTCACTCGTTCAAAGCAGGAGAGTGAGTCGACCGAAGGTCAAACTATGCAAAAACTAAGAAATTAAGTACAATAATTACCCAGAAGCGACGGGGACGTCCACTTTGATCTTAGGCAAGGCCTTCCGAGGCTTTGAGGGCGCTACCTTGAGCTGCTTTGGGGCCTTTTCAGTCGGAATGGGAGAAGAAGTCCGAGGGCGCTTTGAGGTATGCGCACTTTGTGTGACCACTTTGCCACGAACACTTGCTAGGTCTTGCTTCTTCTTGGAGCGTATTTCCGAGCGAGGTGGAGAGTCGACCTCCTCGCCGCTCCTTGAGTCTTCGTTTTCTTCATCACCTCCACCGTCAGAATTCCAGTCGCCGCTGTCACCCCCGCTTTCCTCTCCTTCATGGACATGCTCTCCGTTGGGCATCGAGTACATCTCAGTAGAGATCTGTGAAGCAAAGAATTGAACAAATGTCAACTAGATGGAAGCACAGTTACAAATCAGAACAAAAAGCATTCGATAGTAAGGATCAGACCTTGTCTGGCTCATTGGCATTGTCGAATGGTCGAACCCTCCTGGACCCCTTGGGTTGTCTTTGTTACCAGCGATGCCCTGCAGCCACTGCTCTACTACCTCCTCATTGACTTCCTCCAGGTGGATCCAAGTGGTGTCATCAATACCCGAGTGCATCCACATGGGATGATCGCGGGCCTGGAGTGGCTGCATGCATCGACTGAGAAACACTTCAAGCAATTCCATGCCAGTCACGCCTTCACAGACAAACTGGACTACTCGTTCAACTAGCATATTCACCTCTTCTTTCTCCGCTGGAGTCACTTTCAAAGGAGAGGGCAGCTGGACTCAATCCATGGAAAAGGGAGGAAGCCCAGTCGACTGACCAGGGGTCGGTTGGCCCTTGCAGTAAAACCAGGTCGACTGCCACCCTCTAACTGAATCGGGAAGTGTCATAGCTGGAAATGTGCTCCTACCCATCATCTGAATTCCTAGACCTCCGCACATCTGGATCACGTGCGTCCTCTCATCACTCGGATTAGCCTTTTTAACAGACTGGGAGTGGAAAGTAAACATATGTTTGAAGAGAGCACAGTGCGGTCGACAGCCCAAGAAATTCTCACATATAGAAACAAACGCAGCGAGATATGTCATGGTGTTGGGGAAAAATTGATGGAGTTGGGATCCAAAGAAGTTTAGGAAACCCCGGAAAAAGGGATGAGGAGGCAGAGAGAAACCACGGTCAACATGAGTCGCAAGGAGGAGACACTAACCCTCTTGTCGCCGCAGCTCGGTCTCGTTTCCTAGCAAACGCCAAGACCCGTGGGTAATTAAACCCCCTTCAACCATATCCTCCATGTCCTCCGTCTGAATCGTGGACCGGATCTAGTCGCCCTGGATCCAGCCACGTGGCAGGCCGTACCTCGACGACGATCCGCCCGACTCGTCTTCTTGCCTTTCGCCGCCGCCGTCGCCTTCTTCGCGCGCTGCAGAGCCGCAGTCTTCTCCTTCCCCATCGCAGCAGGCTGCGCATGGACAGGGCGGCGGCGTCGAGTGTGAGGGCGAATGTGGTGGAGAAGCAGAGGAGGAAGAAGAGGATGAAGTGCACTGTGCAAAACACATCGACCCGGACGCCCTATTCTGAGTGGCTGACAAGTGGGGCCAAGCGATCCTGTCAAATCCCGCAACAGTCACGCGCCCAGTACGTGGCGAAAAAGGTGGCGCGAGGATCGAGGCATCCCGGCCTAATCTGTTCTGCTTACTGCGGTGCCCTCCGTCCCGCGCGCTTCTCCAAATTTCAAATCCTGTGAGATCCGGTAACGGCAGCGCAACCAATCGCGCGAAAGATTTCATACCACTCCAACACTCGAAGCACGTCTGCTTAAGTTCACTCGACAAATTCTGAATGGATCGAGGCGATTGAAAATGAAGTTAAAGGTTCAGCATGGTTCGCCGGCTCAAGTAACATGCCTCTGAAGCATCAAAATTGGGTCAGAACCATCTCTAACTTCTTCTCCATCCAGACCTCAATCCATTCGGGGGCTAATGACGATGACATGTACCTAGGGTAGGGTAATAGGCCTGACCTAGACACCCTTCCCAGGGACACTGCCCTATAGTCAAAGACATTCAAAGGACAACAACATCTACCAACTGAAATCACCTCAGAGTGCCACCACTCGACCAACAGTTCCACTCGGATAACCCAATTCCATTCGACCAGGATATAATCATTCGACCATATCAGAAACCGCTCGGAGTACAGAAGATCTAAAGTCACTCAGGATGACAATGGTCAGGCGTTCACTCCGTAGTCTTAATGATCATTTATACTCTTTTATTGCTGGCGTTACTAACGTCTCACCTTAATGTACATTGAACTCCTTGTAATGTGGGCTGGCTGGGGTCCTGGCGCACTCTATATAAGCTACACCATGTCGGTGTACAAAAGTAGGGGCTCTCTTTTGCACCCCTCTACTTGTGCACGGGCAGTCAGAGCCGTGCCCGCGGCCACACTGAGCAGGGCAGAAGAGGGAAGCCGGAGCACAAGGCAATCGAAGCAACGCCAAGACCAGAGACCACAAAGAGCAGAAGGGCGAGGTGGGCTCCCCCGGCAAGACCCTTGCCGGGGTGGCCTCTGCAGCCTCGACAAGAGCCTTGCCGGGGCAACTTGCCCCATGCCAGCGGAGCGCGCCACCCTTGAGCCAAGGGCTCCAACGCCATCAACCACATTGGGACCAAGGCTCGGGAGGCACCTCCGTGGTGGCATGCAGATCTTTGTGAAGATCATAAAGATACAAGATTAGATGAGGACCAGAAGACGACGATCCTCAGCGGGATCCTAGCCAAGGAAACCCACGAGACCCCCCGGCAAGATCCTTGCTGGGGACGACCGCGATGCTACGGCAAGGCCCTTCCCGAAGACGCCTACAAGGCCACAACCAAGCCCGCATCTGCCAAGACTCCACTGCCGTTCCCATACAGCTGCCAGCCCAACCAGCTGGGAAGGCACCTGCGTGGCAATGTGCGGCTTGCAGGCCAGCTCAGCAAGCAGCTGCGTGGTGGCATGCAGATCTTCGTGAAGACCCTACCACCACGCCATCTCAGCAGCCTGCCATCCTACATGGCTCTGCATGCACCGTTGGCCTGGCCGCGTGTCGGAGCAAGGCGGGGCAGCGACGGACGGGACGGGCCTCATTGCCATCCCAATAAAGCAACGGGACACCTAAGGGAGCGCATTTAATGCGTCTTGTCTCGTAATGACAGGCGATAGAGCTTACGCACTGTACACCTTTCCACCTCCTGTGCGCCACTGTGGCGACCCCTTTTGTCTATAAAAGGAGGCCCGAGGCTTACAGGAGAAGGATTCGGATCTTTTGGGCTACACACGCACCGTAGCTAGCTCAAGAACTCAAGAACACTCAAATACATACACCAAAGCAGGACTAGGGTTTTACGCATCCTCTCGGCCCGAACCTGGGTAAACGATATTTGTGCTGGCTCCTAGACCTGCTCTTTGCACAACCCCGCGCCCGACGACCGTAGAAGGGATCCCAGTGATCCCATAGGTGTCGTTCTCACCAACATCTTTGGCGCGCCAGGTAGGGGGGCGCAGTTGTGAAAATCTGGTCTGGTTGGAGCAGCGGCTTCATCGTGGTCATATCTCCAAGGAAGAAGACGACCACACGGGCTGCGTCGCCTGCGGATGCGGTGAACGCCTGCGCAACGACAGAAAAGCTAAGTCACGCGAAATCTTGTTTATTTTCACTTATATAAGGTTGTTCTCCCCGAGAGATCTCGTTCTTTGTACGGGAAACCTGCACGCGATGGGACCCTTCCGCTGTTGGCAACACCTTTGTTTCTGTCTCGAGCCCGCTTGACAGTTCATGCGGCCGCGCTGGCGGCGGCAAGGTGGCCTACCCGTTCCCAGCTGCGCTCTTGTCCTGCCTCGAGTCTGCTCGGCAATTCAAGCGACCGTGCTGGCGGCGGCAAGGTGGCTTGCCTGGCAGCAAGCGCCCTTCCGGCAGGGTGCTAAGGATCCGTCCTTAAAGCACCACTTCATGGGTTTACGCGCCGGTAGCCTTATCTCAACAAGCGTAGGGTACGAACGTACGAAGAAAGATCTAACGGGAAGATAGCATGCATGATATTAAAAGTACTGCAGAGTTATATTAAATCAGTTGTTGCTCCGGTTCTAACTAAAGATAAAATTTGTCTTGGTTCATGAACCTGCAGCGGTGATAAGCAACGGGGCGCCTAATCCCGGCGCTGGCCCTCCACCCTTTGGATTCCGCCGACGCGGCTAATGATGGGTTTGATACGCTCCTCGAGCGTCATGAGGTCCACACCCTCCGGCAAGCTCTCCAGCGCGGCGTCAAAGACAAGGTCGGGGTTCTAGTACGCCACCTTGGTGAGGACCTTGGTCATGGCGCCCCGGCAAAGCTTCCGGGCCTCGTCGGCCAGAGATGCCGCCCTGTTGGAGCGGAGCTGCTCCAGGGCCCCGAGAACACCCTCGAAGAACAGGGTCAACTTGGCATTGGGACTCACGCTCGGCTCCGGGACGTACCTCACGTTTGGCATCCCCATGGTAGCCAGCTGCATGGTGATCCTGCCAGCGACCTCGGCGAGGCGGCTGATCCAGAGGTTCTCGCCCTTCACAAAATCCTCATGGTTGGCGGCTTCATTCTTCCGCAGCTGCCTCTCCTTCTCCAGATTCTTGGTCAGGGTATCCTCCCGGGCCCTGACCTCCGACAACGTTCCCTCAAGACCCTCTAGCTTCAGCTTCAGGTCTCTGATGGAGGCGTTGGCCTTGGAGAGCTGCTCAGCCTTGCCGAGGACCGCGCCCTGCGCCTCCACCAGAGCACCGTTGAGTGTGTCTTTCTCCTTTGCCAACTTCAGGGCTTGATCCTTCAGCTCGTCCCGCTCCACCTCCAGCTCTTTCACCTTGCCAGCGTGAACTAGAGGCTGGGCATTGAGTACCTCCTCGTGCCTCTGCTCTAGCTCCTGGGTCCGCTGCATGACGAGTTTCTCCACCTCCCCATCCTTGCCGCGGAGTGTTGCGGCAAGCTTCCCCTCACGAGCGGCAATGTCCTCCTCCTGGGAGTTTAGCGCGGCCTGGTGCTGGTGCCGAGCTGCCTCGTCCTGGGCGGCCTGCTGCTTCACCGCCTCCTGGGCCTTCTCGAAGTTGGCCTGCTTCATGACAAGCTCCAGCTTGCGCTCGGCCAGCACGTCTTGGGTGGCCTTCAGGTCCTTGTGGGCCTGGCGGAACCAAGCCTGCGCCTTGGCAATGTGCTCCTCGAGGTCCGCATCCGCCTTGTCCACCACCGCCATCCTGGACTTGGCCTTGTCCAGGCAGGCACGGTGAAGCGCCTGGAGCTTCTGGAAGTTGGCACTCATGGCCTGGAGGAGCCGCTCTTCTTGGGAACCGCCACCACCGGCGCTTGGTTCATCGACAACCTCGAGCCCGGCGGCGGCGAGCACCTCGTCGTCAAAAACCTCCCCCTTGGTGGGTGCCCCGGTGCTTGCCGTCCCTGGGAGGTGGACGAACAGGTCGTCGCTCACCTTCAGGTACCGGCCCGAGCCAGAGGCAGCGGAGGAGGAAGGTTGGTCGTCGACCACCCCCTCCTCGGCAGCGGCCTTGCCGGCCTCCCTGGAAGGCCCCTTGCTGGCCTCCTCGATAGCGGCCTTGCCGGTCTCCCCGGTCGGCCCCTTAGCGGCATCCTCAGTAGCGCCCTTGGCGGCCTCCTCGGCGATGATCTTGTCTGCCTCGGCCGCGGCGTCTTTGGCGACCTCCTCGATGACTGTATCTATGTCTTCCGGGTCCGCCAAGGAAGGATCTGGATACCAAGAAGGGGATAAGGCGAAGCCAAGACCAAGATTCAAAAAAGAACAAACAGGGACAAAAGGCAAATAACTCACTCGTGCCGGGCTCGGAAGGAGTGGCCCCCTCCCCTCCGAGATTCGGTGCCGCGACGGAGCCGCCGGCGCCCGGGTTCGCCCCCCTCCTCCTCCGTGTGCATGGGCTTGGTGCTTGGCGCCCTTGCTGGGGACGCCCCTCGGGGTGGCGTGGTCGATGGGGGCGGCTTGTTTGGGGTGGCCCTCAGTGGCTCCTGCTGCTGACGTCCTCCTCCTGCAAACACGGAAAGGTCAGCGCCAAAAGATCATACCCCAACGCGCGTCGATAGGGAGTGGGTGGAGAACGCACGCTGGGCACTATGCTAGGGGCTGTTATCCGGGCTGCTCTCCAGCACCAGCGGCGTGCTCGAGGTGCCCGCCGGGGGCTGGCCGCCCGTCGAGGCCCTGGCCCTCTTCGCCACCCTCTGGGTCAGCGTCTCGACATCCCTGCAAAAATAAAAGCAAGTCCAGAAAAGCGGCGCGATCTGAGGGGACGGAGATGACAAAAGACAGAATGCTTACTCATCCTCCGCCTCATCTTCCGCTGCCTTCCTCTTCCTCCTCGGGTCAGGGACCCAAAATCAAAGACGACCTCTGTGTCGACATCTGCGGAGGGGAGAAGGAGATGGGGTCCGGCGATGCTTGGACGAAGAGGAGGCAGTCTCCTTCTTCTTCGCCACCGGGGCCTTCACCATTTTCCTCGCTGCCGCGGCCCTCGTCTGGCGCACGGACTCCCCCTGGGCCTCTTGCCGTTGCACAGTCCTGCCGGGCCGGACCGGCTCGCTGGAGCTGGCCCACTGCAGGGTGCGTCTCTTCCCTATGGGCGGAGGATCATCGGCCTCAGCCTCCTTCTCCGTCGACTCCTCGACCACGTCCTCAATGGGGGGACCCCAGTGTCAGTGCTGCTGGCCTCCCCGGCAGACTCCGCCCACTGGGTGAGCTCCCTGTCCTCCGCAGCCGCGCCGCCTTAATCCTCCATGGCACCGGCACTGCCGGCCTCCTTCGCGAGCTCCGCCTCCGCCGCCCTGGCAGCGATGTAGTCCAGCTCCGCTTGGGTGGTGTCCGGGTTAAGCAGCGGCTCATCGTGGACGTATCTCTCCGACAGGCCGTCGAAGAACTCCTGCACCCACGCCGCCTCTGGCTCAACCCGATTTGGGTCAAGGCCGTGCGCGTTGAAGTCCGGCATCATGGCAATGATGTCAGGAGTTGTTGCTCAGCGGGACCACTCCCGCCAGCAACCCAAACAGTGGCCACTTGACAATCTTGCCGGCCTTCGTGGCCTTGCCGGTTCTCTCGGCCCTGCCATAGCTGAACACATCAAGCTGGAAGATCCTCTGACAGAAATGGGCGTGCCCCATCACCGTAAAGTTGTGCTTCAAGTCGATGCGAAGCCTCATGATGTCAGCCGCATTCCTGAAGAGCCAGGCTGGCCTCCCCTTGTTATGGAGTGCAGCGATTCGGCGGCGGAGGAAATCGGCCCCAATCATCTCGAGGGTGAGCCCGGCCATGGCGAGGCGATGGATTCTGGTGGTAGCAATAGTGAGCCTCATGTCGTCGGCGTTGTTGTCGCTCCATTCCTCATGACGGACTGGCGGGTTCTGACGAACCTGACAGAACTCCTGGGGATCCTCCTCCTCGATCCACAGCCACCGGCCCCGCCATTCTTCCCACCTCTCCTTCTGGGCGCCGTCCGGATACGTGCTTTTCTCCTTGGTCCTTGGGATCCAAGTGGCACAGCCGGAGATGGCGCCCCCCACCTAGATGCGGGGATAGAAGTAGTGGCGGAAGAGCGTCGTGCTGGGGAGCACTCCGGCGAAGCCCTCATAGAGGTGGGCAAAAAGGGCCATACACGCCATAGCATTCGGTGTGAAATCTAGGAGGTGGAAGCCGTAGATGTGCATGACGTCGTTGAAAAAATCGGAGAAAGGGGGGCAGAGGCCGCAGGAGAAATAGTCAACGAAGAAGGGATTCCGATTTGGGCCAGCCTCAGCAAAATCGACGGGGATGATACGCGTGGCCGGATGCTCCGTCGTCTCCCCCCCCCCCCGTCTTCGCCCCCTACAGGGGCCTGAAGTAGTCCCTGAGGTGGACCGCATCAACTGTCGAGGGGAAGAGGGCGACTTGCATCCGGAGCACCACCAGCTTGCTCTCCGGCATCCCCTTCTCCCCGGCGTCCTCCGCCACTCCCTTGCCTCTGCTGGACTTGGGCGCCATGACAACCAGAGAAGAGGTGATGTTGAGGACGATGAGGGCGCGGCGGCGGCGAGCGAAAGCAAGAGCTTGAGAAGGAGGGAGGAAGGGACGGCGGTTCCGACATTGGAGAAGGCGCGGAGGGTAAATGAGCAGCGCGCCTGCGGTTATTCCATTTTATGGGGAAGGCGCGGGCCGCCTCTTTACCATTTACTACGATGTGACGCATGCGTGCGGAACCATCCCACGCATGACCACCATGTCACGCACGGCCCTCCACGTCGCGCATTCAACGCGGGTCGTGGGGAAGCGCAGCGAGCGAGGAGTTACTACGGTAAAAATCCGCCCCGCCTGCCCGCGCACCGCTCTGGGCCAAGCCCAATAACACGTCGCGTTCATGTGTGGCCCAGGCCCGGGGATCCTGTTGGTGTACAAAAGTAGGGGCTCTCTTTTGCACCCCTCTACTTGTGCACGGGCAGTCAGAGCCGCGCCCGCGGCCACACTGAGCAGGGCAGAAGAGGGAAGCCAGAGCACAAGGCAATCGGAGCAACGCCAAGACCAGAGACCACAAAGAGCAGAAGGGCAAGGTGGGCTCCCCCAGCAAGACCCTTGCCGGGCGGCCTCCGCAGCCTCGGCAAGACCCTTGCCGGGGCAACTTGCCCGATGCCAGCGGAGCGCGCCATCCTTGAGCCGAGGGCTCCAACGCCATCAACCACATTGGGACCAAGGCTCGGGAGGCACCGCCGTGGTGGCATGCAGATCTTTGTGAAGATCATAAACATACAAGATCAGATGAGGACCAGAAGACGACGATCCTCGGCGGGATCCTAGTCGAGGAAACCCATGAGACCCCCCCGGCAAGATACTTGCCGAGGACAACCGCGATGCTGCGACAAGGCCCTTGCCGAAGCCGCCTGCAAGGCCACAACCATGCCCGCATCTGCCAAGACTCCACCGCCGTTCCCATATAGCTGCCAGCCCAACCAGCTGGGAAGGCACCTGCGTGGCAACGCGTGGCTGCCAGGCCAGCTCAACAAGCACCTGCGTGGTGGCATGCAGATCTTTGTGAAGACCCTACCACCGCGCCATCTCAGCAGCCAGCCAGCCTACATGGCGCTGCATGCACCATTGGCCTGGACGCGTGTCGGAGCAAGGTGGGGCGGCGACGGACGGGACGGGCCTCATTGCCATCCCCAATAAAGCAACGGGACACCTAAGCGAGCGCATTTAATGCGTCTTGTCCCGTAATGACAGGCGATAAAGCTTACGCACTGTACACCTTTCCACCTCCGATGGGCAAAAGTGCTCATGCCCAAGTTCCGCCTTGAGACAACGGCGCTCCATCCCTAAAGTCCCCCCCTTATTTTTTCAAGGTCGAAATGACTTATATACCAGAAGATGGGCACCAGAGGTGGGCCGAGGGGAGCGCAACCCACCAGGGTGCGCCAGGGCTCCCTGGCGCGCCCAGGTGGGCCCCCTCTGGTACTTATTCGCTCCAATTTTCCTCAGATATTCCATAAAAAATCTCTGTAAAGTTTCAGCTTGTTAGGAGTTGTGCAGAATAGGTGGCCTAACGTAGCTTTTCCAAGTCGAGATTTCCCACTGCTGGAATTCTCCCTCTTTGTGTGTATCTTGCACATTATGAGAGAAAAGGCATTAGAATTACTCCAAAAAGCATTATTATGCATAAAAACATCATAAATAACAGTAGGAAAACATGACACAAAATGGTCGTATCAAGGGGGAGGTCGAGGAGGGCTTGTGCATGCACGAGAGAAAGTTAGTGCTAGCTACAGAGGTTAGAGGATATGTGTCGATGATATCTCAAACAAAAATTGACAGAATGAAATGTGTGTGAAATAGAGGCCTGTCTATATCATATATAGAGGGGGCGATCCATGAGAAGAGAGGGAGGGGTCATAGATATCAATAGAGTCGAAGAGAGGATCAAGTGTGGGTGCAAGATCGATAATTGCTATGATCCCTTTGATTCGTTTGAAATATCCCTTTTTGATGAACTTGATGCTTGCTATGCTTGTGGCCAAGGTGCCAATACGAATTATGCTTATGGAGATGAACTTGCTATAGTCCCTGATGTTATGAATGAAATTGTTGCTATTGCACCCACTCATGATAGTCCTATTATCCTTTTGAATACTCCCAACGACACTATATCAGAGAAGTTTGTGCTTATTAAGGATTATACTGATGGGTTGCGTTCTACTATTGCACATGATGATTTTGATAGATATAATATGCATGCGCTTGCTGCTCCTACTTGCAATTATTATGAGAGATGAACTACATCTCCGCCTCTCTATGTTTGCAATACGATAAAATTGCAAGAAACTGTTTATGCTACGTATTGGCCTTTAATTGATGTGCATGAATTGTTCTTTTATGACATGCCGATGCATAGGAAGATCGTTAGACTTTGATGTTGCATGATATATGTTACTTTGTGCTCACTACTAAATTACAAATCATTGTTAATTAAAATTGGCTTGAATATACCCTGGGATCCAGGTGGATCCATTACTTGAACACTTTATGCCAGCTTAATGGCTTTCAAGAAAGCGCTGGCAGGGAGACAACCCGGAAGTTTTAGAGAGTCATTTATTTCTGTTGTGTGCTTTATAAAGTTAAAAAACAAAAATAAATAAAGAGGGGAACCAAAAACTTTTTCAAAAAGAAAAGTGAAAGTGAGAGACGAGCATTGTTGAAATGGGAGCATGCCTTGAACTTTATTCATGCCCATGGAAACTTTGTGAATCTTAATTACAGAAACTTTTCAACAAAATAATTATCCCCTTGTATAAATCCATTGTATTATAAAAATAATGTGCCAACATTTGCCTTTAGGATGATGAGATTGCTTGTTCGGTTTGTGCTGTGGAAAAACAGAAATTTTGGCTGTAGTGATTGAATTTACGTTTTTTACTGGCATGTCAAAAGCTTCTGAAACTATTGCACAGTACTTCTATACAAATTTTTTATTTTTTCCTAATTTTTCAGAATTTTTAGAGGTATAGAAGTATGGTTGATGTTCAGATTACTACACACTGTCCTATTTAAAACATATTCTGTTTTTGATGCATTGTTTTGCTAACTTTGAGGAAACTATCGATTTTATAGGTGGTATAAGCCATAGAGAAGTTATAATACAGTAGCTACAATGCAAAAACAAAATATAAATGGGTTTTCAACAGTAATTAAGGTGGTGATTTGTTTTATTATACTAACGGATCTCATGAGGGTTTTGTTAAGTTTTGTGTGATTGAAGTTTTCAAGTTTTGGGTGAGATAACGATGGATGAAGGAATAAGGAGTAGCAAGAACCTAAGATTGGGGATGCCCGATGCACCCCAAGGTAATATTCAAGGACTCCCAAGCAACTAAGCTTGGGGATGCCTCAGAAGGCATCACCTCTTTCGTCTAACGAGCATCGGTAAGTTTACTTGGAGCTATATTTTTATTGGTCACATGATATGCGTAAATCTTGGAGCGTCGTTTGATTTTTCTTTTTGTTTTAGTAATGCACCATACTGGTATGAGATAGTCCTTGGTTGATTTATAGAATGCTCTTTGAACTTCACTTATATCTTTTGAGTATGGCTTTATAGAATGCTTCATGTTCTTCACTTATATCATTTGAAGTTTGGATTGCCTGTTTGTCTAAACATAGAAAACCACCATTTGTAGAAAGCTCTTTTGCTTCACTTATACTTGTTAGAGCGTGGGCATATCTTTTGTAGAAAGAATTAAACTCTCTTGCTTCACTTATATCTATTTAGGGAGTCATCAGGAATTGGTCATTCACATGGTTAGTCATAAAATCCTACATAAAACATGTAGATCGCTGAATACGATATGTTTGATTCCTTGCAGTAGTTTTGTGATATAAATACAGTGATATTAGAGTCATGCTAGTGAGTAATTGTGGATCTGTAAGAATACGCGTGTTAAAGTTTGTGATTCCCGTAGCATGCACGTATGGTGAACCTTTATGTAACCAAGTTGGAGCATGAGGTATTTATTATTTTCTTCCTTATGAGTGGTGGTCGGGGATGAGCAGTGGTCGTTTTCGACCAATCTACCCCCTAGGAGCATGCTGTAGTACTTTGTTTCGATAGCTAAAAGATTTTTGCAATAAGTATGTGAGTTCTATATGACTAATGTTGAGTCCATGGATTATATGCACTCTCACCCTTCCTCCATTCCTAGCCTCTTCGGTGTCGTGCATTGCCCTTTCTCACCTCGAGAGTCCGTGCAAACTTCGCCGGTGCGTTCAAACCTTGTGATATGATACGCTCTGTCACACATAAGCCTCCATATATCTTCATCAAAACAGCCACCATACCCACCTATCATGGCATTTCCATAGCCATTCGGAGATATATTGCCATGCAACTTCCATCATCATCATATACATGACTTGAGCGTTCATTGTCATATTGCTTTGCATGAATGTAAGATAGCTAGCATGATATTTTCATGGCTTGTCCGTTTTTTTGATATCTCTGCTATGCTAGATCATTGCACATCCTGGCACACTGCTAGAGGCATTCATATAGAGTCATACTTTGTTCCAGATATCGAGTTGTAATAGTGAGTTGTAAGTAAATAAAAGTGTGATGATCATCATTATTAGAACATTGTCCCATGTGAGGAAAGGATGATGGAGACTATGATTCCCCACAAGTCGGAATGAGACTCTGGACGAAAAAAATGAGAAAAAGGGGAGCCAAAAAAACAAAAAAAAACAAAAAAGAGAGAAAAGGAGAGAAGGGGCAATGCTACTATCCTTTTACCACACTTGTGCTTCAGAGTAGCACCGTGTTCTTCATAAGAGAGTCTCTTGAGTTATCACTTTCATATACTCGTGGGAATTTTCATTAGAGAACTTGGCTTGTATATTCCGATGATGGGGCTTCCACAAAATGCCCGAGGTCTTCATGAGCAAGCAAGTTGGATGCAGACCCACTTAGTTTCAGTATGAGCTTTCATACACTTATAGCTCTAGTGCATCCGTTGCATGGCAATCCCTAATCCTTGCATTGACATTGATTGATGGGCATCTCCATAGCCCATTAATTTGCCTAGTTGATGTGAGACTTTCTCCCTCTTTGTCTTCTCCACACAACCTCCACCATCATATTCTATTCGACCTATAGTGCTATATCCATGGCTCGCGCTCATGTATTGCGTGAACGTTAAAAAAGTTTGAGAACATCAAAAGTAGAAAACAATTGCTTGCCTTGTCATCAGGGTTGTGCATGATTTAATACTTTGTGTGACGAAGATGGAGCATAGCCAGACTATATGATTTTGTAGGGATAACTTTCTTTGGCCACATTATTTTGAGAAAGACATGATTGATTTATTAGTATGCTTGAAGTATTATTGTCTTTAGGTCAAATGATAGACTATTGCTTTGAATCACTCATGTCTTAATATTCATGCCACGATTATATTATATGATCAAGATTATGTTAGGTAGCATTCAACATCAAAAATTATATTTTTAATCATTTACCTACTCGAGGACGACAGGAATTAAGCTTGGGGATGCTGATACATCTCCGTCGTATCTATAATGTTTGATTGTTTCATGCCAATGTTCTACAACATTCATATACTTTTGGCAACTTTTTATACTATTTTTGGGACAAACATATTGATCCAGTGCCCAGTGCCAGTTCCTGTTTGTCGCATGTTTTTTGTTTCGCAAAAATACATATCAAATGGAGTCCAAACACAATAAAAATTTACGGAGATTTTTTTGGAATATATGTGATTTTTGCGAATTGGAATCAACGCGAGACAATGCCCGAGGTGGCAGCAAGGCAGGGGGCACGCCCCGTGGGTAGGGCACGCCCTGGGCCCTTGTGGCCACCCCGTAAGGCGGTTGGTGCCCTTCTTTGGCCGCAAGAAATCTAATATCTGGATAAAAACCGTGTTAAAATTTCAGCCCAATCGGAGTTACGGATCTCCGGGAATTTAAGAAACGGTGAAAGGCCAGAATTTGGGAGCGCAGAAACAGAAGGAAACAGACAGAGATCCAATCTCGGAGGGCTGCCACCCCTCTGCCGCCATGGAGGCCAAGGACCAGAGGGGAAACCCTCCTCCCATCTAGGGGGGACGTCAAGGAAGAAGAATAAGGAGGCGGGCTCTCTCCCCCTCTCTCTCAGTGGCGCCGCAAGGCCGCCGGGGCAATCATCATGTGACGGCGATCTACTCAAACAACTCTGTCATCTTCACCAACACCTCCATCACCTTCCCCCATCTATCTACAGCGGTCCACTCTCCCGCAACCCGATGTACCCTCTACTTGAACATGGTGCTTTATGCTTCATATTATTATCCAATGATGTGTTGCCATCCTATGATGTCTGAGTAGGTTTTTGTTCTCCTATCGGTGATTGGTGAATTACTATGATTGTATTAATTTGCTTGTGGTTATGTTGATGTCCTTTGGTGCCCATCATATGAGCGCACGTGTGGATCACACCATAGGGTTAGTTGTATGTTGATAGGACTATGTATTGGAGGACAAGGGTGACAGCAGCTTCAGCCTAGCATAGAAATTGATGCATACGGGATTGAAGGGTTTTACCTTAATGAACGTTAGTAGTTGTAAATTCTTGATAATAGTTTCAATCATAAGTGCATAGAATTCCAAGTAAGGGATGACATGCTAGCAGTGGCCTCTCCCACATAAAATGTGCTATCGGTCTAGTAACGTAGTCAATTGCTTAGGGACAATTTCGCAACTCCTACCACCACTTTTCCACACTTGTTAAACTAATGTAATTGTTTCTTTATCTAACCAGCCCCTAGTATTCATTTACGTGCTCTTTATTATCTTGCAAACCTATCCTACAACACCTACAAAGTACTTCTAGTTTCATACTTGTTCTAGGTAAAGCGAACGTTAAGCGTGCGTAGAGTTGTATCGGTGGTCGACATAACTTGAGGGAATATTTGTTCTACCTTTAGCTCGTCGTTGGGTTCGACACTCTTACTTATCGAAATAGGCTACAACTGATCCCCTATACTTATGGGTTATCAAGGGGGAGGCGGAGACCTAACTAGAGAGGTAGATCGACTCGTATATGTGTTGAGAAGGAGAGAACTAGCTATGTCTTGAGGGAGATCGGTCGACATCCATACATAAGTGAAGGACAGGAAATATGATTAATATTATGTTAGGTAGCATTCCACATCAAAAATTATCTTTTTATCATTTACCTACTCGAGGACGAGCAGGAATTAAGCTTGGGGATGTTGATACGTCTCCGTCGTAGCTATAATTTTTGATTGTTTCACGCCAATGTTCTAGAACTTTCATATACTTTTGGCAACTTTTCATACTATCTTTGGGACTAACATATGGATGCATTGCCCAGTGCCAGTTCCTGTTTGATGCATGTTTTTATTTCGCAGAAAATCCATATCAAACGGAGACCAAACACGATAAAAACTTACGGAGATTTTTTTGGAATATATGTGATTTTTGGGAATTGGAATCAACGTGAGACGATGTCCGAGGCGGCTGCAAGGCAAGGGCGCACCCTTGGCCCTTGGGGCCACCCCGTAAGCCAGTTGGTGCCCTTCTTCGGCCGCAAGAAAGCTAATATCCAGATAAAAAGCATGTTAAAATTTCAGCCCAATGGGAGTTACGGATCTTCGGGAATTTAAGAAACGGTGAAAGGCCAGAATCTGGGAGCAAAGAAATAGAAGGAAATAGAGAGACAGATCCAATCTCAGAGGGGCTCCTGCCCCTCCGCCATCACGGAGGGCAAGGACCAGAGGGGAAAACCTCCTCCAATCAAGGGGGGAGGTCAAGGAAGAAGAAGGAGGGGGCTCTCTCCCCCTCTCTCCCGGCGGCGCCGGAACGCCGCAGGGGCAATCATTGTGTGACGGCGATCTACTCCACCAATACCTCCATCACCTTCCCCCATCTATCTACAGTGGTCCACTCTCACGCAACCTGTTGTACCCTCTACTTGAACATGGTGCGTTATTCTTCATATTATTATCCAATGATGTGTTGCCATCCTATGATGTCTGAGTATGTTTTTATTGTCCTATCGATGATTGGTAAATTACTATGATTGGATTAATTTGCTTGTGGTTATGTTGCTGTCCTTTGGTGCCCATCATATGAGTGCATGTGTGGATCACACCATAGGGTTAGTTGTATGTTGATAGGACTATGTATTGGAGGGCAAGGGTGACGGCAGCCTCAGCCTAGCATAGAAATTGATGCATACAAGATTGAAGGGGGGCCAATATATCTTAATGCTATGGTTGGGTTTTACCTTAATGAACGTTAGTAGTTGTGGATGCATGCTAATAGTTCCAATCATAAGTGCATAGTATTCCAAGTAATTGGTGACATGCTAGAACTGGCCTCTTCCACATAAAACTTGGTATCGGTCTAGTAACGTAGTCAATTGTTTAGGGACAATTTCGCAACTCCTACCACCACTTTTCGACACTCGTTAAACTAACGTAATAGTTTTTTTATCTAAACAAGCCTTAGTTTTTTACGTGCTCTTTATTATCTTGCAAACCTATCCTACAAAACCTACAAAGTACTTCTAGTTTCATACTTGTTCTAGGTAAAGCTAACGTTAAGCATGCATAAAGTTGTATCGGTGGTCGATAGAACTTCAGGGAATAATTGTTCTAGCTTTAGCTCCTCGTTGGGTTCGACACTCTCACTTATCTAAAGAGGCTACGGTTGGTCTCCTATACTTGTGGGTTATCAAGACCTTTTTCTGGCACCATTGCTAGGGAGCAATAGCGTGGGGTGAATACTCTCGTGTGTGTTTGTTTGCTTTATCACTAAGTAGTTTTTATTTGTTGTTCTAAGTTGTTCTCTACCTTTAGTTATGGATATGGAACACGAAATACCAAAACAATTTGGTGTACTTGCTACTCATGGAGATGGGAACCTCCTAAAACCCTCTATGCTCATGATGTAAAAAATATTGAACACTACTTTGATAATCCTGAGAAAACCCCATTCAACTTGATAATGGGAGACATGTTGGATCAACGTGAATACTTTAGGGATTATTGCTTGACACAAAAAGGGAAACTGTTATGGGATAAAATTGATATGCTTGGAATTTATGCGAGAGATATGATTTTACTTGTTGCTCTAGGATGAAGGATCCACACCTTCCCTTTTCATGCAAATTTAATGATAATGAAACCTTAGCTTCTTATGCTAATGGTATATATGATTACTATGATGTCGAACGAATAGAAGAATTCGTTGCTTTTAAAGTTGCTTATGAAATTGAATCTTTGTTTGAAAAGTATGAAGCTTTTGATGATGAAGTTTATAGGCCTGAAAATTTTGCTATACTTAAATATTTCTATAAGAATTATGAATACAATGCTGATATTGATGAATTTGTTGAGAAAGTCTCCGCTATCCAAGAAGAGACTAATATTTTGCAGGAAACTATGGAAGAATAAATTGCTGACACTGTGAGCTCATTGGATGAAAAAGATGAGGAGGAGAGCGAAGAACAAAAGGAGGAAGAGAGGATTGATCACCCGTGCCCACCTTCTAATGAGAGTAACTCTTTATCTCTTACATTGTTTAATTTCCCTTCGTGCTTACCGAAGGATGATTGCTATGATAATTGCTCTGATCCCTTTGATTCGTTTAAAATACCCCTTTTTGACGAACTTGATGCTTGCTATGCTTGTGGCCAAGATGGCAATATGAATTATGCTTATGGAGATGAACTTGCTATAGTCCCTTATGTTATGAATGAAATTGTTGCTATTGCACCCACGCATGATAGTACTATTATCCTTTTGAATTTTCCCAACTACACTATATCGGAGAAGTTTGTGCTTATTAAGGATTATATTGATGGGTTGCATTCTACTATTGCACATGATGATTATGATAGATATAATAAACATGTGCTTGCTTATCCTACTTGCAATTACTATGAGAGAGGAACTACATCTCTGCCTCTCTATGTTTCCAATACGATAAAATTTGTCGGCGTTCTGGGAACGGGGGTCCCAAGATTTGCCTGCCTGTGGCCCACGGCGTGGCTCCTCTAGCGGCCTGGTACAGCCCATCTTCACCAGCAAACACTCAAGACCCACGCGAGGGGCCATGCCTCGCGAGGTGGATGACACAAGACCTCCTCAGGGGCGGCCTCACTAGGCTGGCTCGCGAGGAGTGGAGAGATCAAGGCGAGGGGCACCTCGTGAGGTTCTCGTGACGTGAGCGGTGACGACCAAGGCCAGGTGCACCCCAGAGTTCGAACCTTAAGGGTTTTGCCGGAACCCAACATTTGGCACGCCAGGTAGGGGTGCGGCGAAGCTTCTCTCCCACTAGCCAACCCGCCAACATTCCGCGGCGCCGATGTCCGGCGACCCGGGGACCAACGCCGACCACTGGGCAGCTTGGCCAGTTCGGGGGACACCATCCGCCCAAGAAGACCTCAACTCCGTGCTCCAAGTGGACCACGCACCGCAGAATGCCGCGGGGCGCGGGCGGCACGGTCCGGCGCCTTCCACCTTTACCTGGCGGCGCGTGCGGTCTGCTGGGAGGGCCTCGAGCTACGCTGCGGCAACGGCGCCGCACACTAGATGGGAGCAAGCAAACATGAGAGCCGCACTCATAGTGGCATGGGAGCTGATACCCTGCCGACTAGCAGACAGCGGCCGCGAAGCATTGCTGGAGCGCATCGCTGAGCTGTTGGACGCCGCAACCAGGGGTACGCAACCTTTTTGCTCCTTACCTACGCCTCAAGTTGTGGCCAGATCACACGGTGGGCCTCGCCGCGCCCACGCGCTCCCAGGCGCACCAGGAGGGTTCATCGTCAACGACGCGGCCAGCGGAGTCAGACACCCGGCCGCACCTGTGCCTCCCCCAGTGGGCGCAGTCATAAATGTTGCCCCCTACGGCCCTTGCAGGATGCCGCCCTGCCATCCCCGAGGCGGCACGCTGGGCCCGGTGGCGTGGGGCGCGGGGCATTTCGGCGGGAGTCCCGGGGCGGCGGCTCCAGAGGCCTATGTGCCCCGCATGATGGACCGAGAGTACACGCCGGAGGATGTCCCCGGCTCGTTCCTCGAGCCGGGTTGGGAAGAGGAGACGTTGGAAGTTGAAGCCTTCCAGGAGCCACCCAGGAGCCTCGCCGACCGCGTCGTCGACAACAACCGCAGGGTACCACTAATCTCTCAGGAGCAGGCTTACGCTAACCATGGGTCGCAGGTGGATCAGGCCACAGCGGTGGACGACGGCCCCAGCGCGGCAGCCCCACTTCCACCAGGGGAAGCGCACTAGGGGCTGTGTCGGAGGGGCCTGGAGCAAGGCCCCTGTCCATGTCGCACGGAGTAAGGCGTCGCCCGGAGGTAGGTCCTCTGTCGGGGAGGCACCAGCGAGCCTTCCCCCCGGCAGAGGACCCGTGGTCGCCGAGGGCGCCGCTAGCGTCCCCTTTGCCCCTTGGCATCGTCCTGGTTTCCGTACGTCCCACTGGTGGTCGAGGGTGGTGCAAGGCGGGGCCCTCATGTGGCGATATGAAGTAAGGCTCACGCCTGTGAAGGTCTCCGCTCGTGACACTCTCACGTAATAATGAGTGGGGCTGTACACGCCCCGGAGTCTCTGGAGTGCCGCCCTCGGGCCTCGGGGGCTCCCGCCCACGTTCTTGTGGAAGCACCATGCTCCGCGCTGGCCGTCGACACTGTCCCTTAGTGACTATGCTCACAGCCAGTGAAAGCACTTAGCTTCGCGCTGGTGGGAAGACAAGAAGACTAGCTAGGTGCCGGACGCGGCCATTTGCTTTCGACCTCTTTTCTGTAGCTCAAATTTGCAGCCTTTTGATTATGAATTTGAAGTCGTATTTTCGCTGGCAATCATGGGGGGCATCTTTTCTCGTTTGTGTTGATTTCGTGAGTTTCTGGATTCGTGCCTTGTTTTGAGACTTATGTCTGCCACCTCCCCCCTTTCGAGCACCTCGCGAGCGGGAGCTGGCCGTGGCATACACGCACTATGTGTGCACTCCACCATAACTAGCGCTCGCTTCTCGCGAGGCCCTCTCGGGTGGACCAGTAGACCCCTCAGGAGACCAAAACCTCGCGAGCCCGCAAAGGACTCCCCTCAGAGGAAATGCACATCCGCAGCTCCCAAATCAGTTTAAAGCCCGACTGGACTAAGGTAAGTTGCTGCAGCAAGCCCGCAAGGGGCTCGCAAGCTCACAAAAGTACGTTTTAAGCCTAGCCTAGGAAGTCAAATGATGGTTCGTTTACATGAGGGGCCCCCCCTCCCCAAAATGCTCTTACATTCTGAGGGGCCATGCCCAAGCTTTTGCATGCGAGCTCAAAATAAAGGAGCGCGGGCTCAGTCGGACATGTCACTCGCCGCGTCTTCCGAATCGCTCTTGGACATGCTGCTGGCACTGTCGCTGGCGCCATCTTCACCGTCATCAACCACGCCGCCCTCATCCGCCACGACCACCACTGCGTCATCATCAGAAGAAAAGACTCTAACCGGAGCATCCACATTGTCGTCCACCCAGTGCGCTAGGTTGTCCCGGATGACCTCGGCCACCGGGGCAATGGCGGCGTCAAAGTTAGTCAGGATTGATGTTTAGAAGATGGGTGAAGACGCGGGAGAATGCGCGCCCGAGGAGGCCTCGGCTCTTTTCGTCCACAAGCTCGTGAGCCCTCTCAGCCCGGTACTCCAGGCGCGTCACGACGTCAGTGAAGAAGCGAAGAGGGTTGGCGTAATCCTCGGCGTCAGGGTGAGGGGCGTGCTCATCGCAGATGGCGCCTAGTGCCTGATTGGCCCTCATCCTGAGGTCCCGAAGCATGGGAATATGCTCGCGCAGTAACGTCTGCTGCACGAAGGACTCGGCGCTGGTAACTGGCCGCTGAAGCGGGAGCAGCTCGGCACAGGCGGAGGCCAGCTCGGCCTGCACGGAAATCAGGGTAGCTGCGGCGGCCTTCTCACGCCTCTCCGCCTCAGCCAACCTTGACCTGAGGATGGCGGACCTGCCCTCAGCTTCGGCTTCCACGAGCTTCAGCTTCAGGTCATACCTATTGGCAAGATCTGTGCGAGCCTCGGCCACCCTGCGGTCAATCTCTTCCTGGGCCCTGGCTTCGTGTGCGCTGACAGCATCCTCTGCTTGGGCAACCTGGCGTTCCCTCATCTCCAACCGCTCAAGCTCAAGACTACACTCCGTGGCCTCCAGCATCAGCGCTTCCTCACGCCTCAAGATCTCCCCTCATCGGATGGCGCCCCCTTCATCGACGCCAATGCAGCCCTCCGCGCCTCAACTTGCTGCTCCAGGGAGGCATTCAGGGCCAGGAGTTCCTGCCTGTGCTTCTCGGTGACCTCGCGACGGTGGTCTGCCTCCCTGGCCTCCTCCAAGGCCCGGGCGCTGGCCTCACGCGAGGTTGTGAGGGATGCCTCGGCCTTCGCGTTGGCGTGATCATGCTGGAGGCGCCCGAGGTTGATGGCCACCTTCAATTGATGCCATCCGTCCACCAGCCGGAGACCCTCAGCTTCAAGGTGGGTGTCGATGTCCGCGAGTTCTTCCCCGAGCCGGCCCAGCGCACCCATCGCCTCCCGGAAGAGCTACTGGCGGACAGCACCCCGCTTGCGCGCAAGCTCGAATGCATGACCAGGCCCGTCCCTCGTGCCGAAAGTCGTTGAAGATGTCCGAGGGGGCTCGACTCCTCCTAGCAGGGATCAGGGGGCTGGTGCCTTGCCAGACGCCCTTCGGGCCCTATCGAGAGCCCCGGGTACGAGCGGCTCGTCACCTGAAGGAGAGGCCAGGGCTGAGGCCACCCAGCCGCGATCGACAACTTGGGGAGGAGCCCTGGGAACTCCTGCCGTACCCCAAGCAAGGCCATGGAGGAAAGATGACAAGGACGCGGGCTCAAGGCGCCAGTCTGGCGCGCTTGCCTCTCCGGCCGACCTCTCACCAAGCTCAACATGCTGGCTCTAGGCGCCCAGGGCCAGCAGGGGACTTGATGCAGGAGGAGGTTGCTTCTCACGAGATTTCGCCGCCTTAGCAGAGGGGACCCTGAGGAGCCACAGTCAGGAGGGGAAGCAGCACTCGAGAAATTACAAGGATAAGGTACTCACTCGTCTATGGTGATATACTTCCTCTGTTTCAATGGCCGGAAGGCATCACCGCTGGAACTTGGAGATCCCTTCCTCTTTCGGAGCACATCGAAGTTCAGTCGGACCCGGCCGAAGCCTTGAGTGCGATCGCTAGCGTCGGGCACGGCTGGAGTGGCTCCTGAGGAGGCGACCTCAGGGGCGCGGGGCCACATGGAGACTTGGCCTCCGCCTCCCGGCGACCCGCCGAGGCCCCGGGGGCTGCGGCCTCAGGAGTATCGGGCTGCAACGCCTCTCTGGCCGCTTCCTCAGGACGGGTCTCTAGGGGCCCGTGGGGCGACCCTTCGGGAGCCCCGAGCGGCGCCGATTCTTCAGTAGCCGCATCGCCAGCGGCCGATGGTGGTCGCCCCTCGGTGCCCACTTCCGGGGAGGTCGCCGTGCTGGCGACTGGCACGGGAGCCACAGAGACGGGGCTCTCGCGAGGCCCTTCAAGACCAACCGGACATAGCCCCCACTCATCGAAAGGGGGCATCTGCCTCGCGAAGTCTGCCTTATTCGAGCAGCAGTACAAGAGACGTCCCTCCTCCGGCAAGTCAGCTGGTGATGGGTCGCTCGTCAGGATCTCGAGCACAGTTTGTTGCGCCTCAAGAGGAAGCCCGGACTCGTGGAGCCTCATGCGATCCTTGCTGCCGAACAAGGTCCACATTGGTCGAGAATGGCGCTGGAGTGGGGCAACACGGCGTCGGATGAACACCTTCACCACCATGGGCGCATTCATGCCTAGATCCTTCAGCCTCTTCAACCGGAGCCAGACGAAGGCAAGACGCGGGTCAACGAGCCTCTCGTGGCCCCATCCAGAGCTGGGAACGGCGGGTGCCGACGAAAGCGAGAGCAGGGGGCTGAGCATGCCGAGGTCCATGAAGACCCATCGCTTCCGGAACACGCTCGCGGACGGCGGGAGCTCGAAGTCAATCCCCGAGCCGGCAGTCGCAGCCACGGCCTGGAAGCTCATGCATCCCGAGCACTGCCGAGGGTCGGTCAGGTGCAGCGAGAAGAAATGGCAAAGTAAGGCCACGGAAGGAGAAATGCCCACCATGGGCTCGCAGACAAAGGCGAAGACAGCGAGAAGGGCGACGGATTGGGGATCTAGGTGCAGCATATGGATCTGATAATGGGAAAGCACGGCGTTGAAGAAGGTGGAGAAAGGGGGAATCAGGCCGGCCCACAGGGCGTCAAGGCGGAAGTGGACCTCGGTGGCTGTCCTATCGACAGAGGCGCGGGATGCTGGCCAGGCCACCGTCTTCCCCCATTCGTTGAAGTCGGCGGCGAACGCCGGGTGGAGTTGCCCATGGCTTCCTGGTTGAGCACCACCGACAGCTCAATGGCAGGCTCAAGGGCCGGAGGTGATTCGGCTGAGGACTGAGGCTTCTTCTTCCCTTTCTTCGTTCGGTTCGGCACCATGGCGACGGGGAGGACGGAGCTCAGGCCAGATTGGAAGAAGAGGCTGTTGTTTCGAGGAGGTGGAAGAGTTGGGGGAGGGCGTCGCCAGCGACAAAGGAGTAACTGTGGTGGCCGTGGTGGCCGGCTAGCCAGGCGGATATCAGGCCTGCATGGGAAGCGGGGGCGCCCACGTCCCGTCAATCCGCACTTTCCCCTTGGCTTCGCCTCGAAGCCAATTCTGAGCGCGCCTTGGGTTCGGGGGTACTGTCGGCGTTCTTGGAAAGGGGGTCCCCAGACTTGCCTGCCTGTGGCCCACAGTGTGGCTTCTCTAGCGGCCTGGTATGGCCCATCTTCACCAGCAAACACTCAAGACCCTCGCGAGGGGCCAAGCCTCGCGAGGCGGATGACACAAGAGCTGCTCAGGGGGGGGCCTCACTAGGCTGGCTCGCGAGAAGCGGAGAGATCAAGGCGAGGGGCGCCTTGTGAGGTTCCCATGACGTGAGCCGTGACGACCAAGGCCAGGCGGGCGCCAGCGGGGGCAGAGTACTCATTGCCTCTTTGGTGCTAAAGGGGCAACCGTAGATGAGGAGTCCCGAGGCATCAAGCAAAGGTTTCCATGTCGGTGCAAGAAGACCAAAACCAGCAGGACGGCAGGAGGGAGGTCCGCGGAGCCCACGACGGAGTCACCACCAGAGCTTTTGGCAGGCGAAGACCACCTTTTGTCAGGATAACTTGTACTAGTTGTCGCCCTTCAGATTGGTCGTTCTGGGATCCCTTCCCGCCTAATATTTGGAAAGAGGACCAGGGCCTCTATAAATAGGACTAGCCACCACCATAGGAGGCAACTGATCTGGAGACGGATCATTCAGAGCATCCACAGACAAGCTCACCGAGCTCAAGAACACCTCTCCTCAGGAGGCTGTTCATCCCTTGTACTTGTTCATCCTTAGCCTACAAGTCAATCCACCGCAGCACACTGGAGTAGGGTATTACACCACATCGGTGGCAAGAACCAGTATAAACTCTAGTGTCCCTTGTTCTTCGAGTTCGACGAGCTGAGCTTTGAGATCGTGGTGACCGAGTGAGCTAGGGGAGGGAGAGATCTTCGTGCGCACCCCATAGCTTGAACCATAAGGGTTATGCCAGAACCCCACATCCGACATTTGGCGCGGCAGGTAGGGGTGCGCCGAAGCTTCTCTCCCATAGCCCGACCTGCCAACATTCCGCGACGCCGATGTCCGACGATCCTAGGACAACACCGACCACTGGGCAGCTTGGCCAGTCCGGGCGACACCGTCCACCCAAGAAGACATCAACTCCACGCTCCAAGCGGCCCGCGCGCCGCGGAACGCCGCGGGGCGCGGGCGGCGCGGTCCGGTGCCTTCCACCCTTTACCCCGCGACGCGCGCGGGCTGCCGCGAGGGCCTCGAGCTACGTCGCGGCAATGGCACCGCACACCCGACGGGAGCAAGCAAACACGTTTGCGCGAGAACGGAGGTCACCGTAGGACAGCACCATAAATAAAATATACATACATACCAACCAAGATCTCGATTAACCCACAGGACAAAACAGGTCTACTCAAACATCGTAGGATAGCCAAATATCATTGGGAAATAATATATGGAGTTGAGCACCATGTTTAAGTAGAGATTACAGCTGGGAGAAGAGGTGTTACACCGCTTCATAGAGGGGGAGAAAGTTGGTGTTGATAGTAGCAAGATTGTTGATGTAGATCGTCGTCCCGATCGTTGCCTCGGTGGCACTCCGGCGCCACCGGAAGCGAGGGGGAGAGAGCCCCCCTCCTTCTTCTTCTTCCTTGGCCTCCCCCCAGATGGGAGGAGAGTTTCCCCTCTGGTCCTTTGTCTCCTTGGCGGTGGAGGGGCGGGAGCCCCTCCGAGATTGGATCTCCCTCTCTGTTCTCTTCTTTTTCGCGCTCCCCTAATCTGGCCGAAAACCGTTTCTTATATTCCGGGAGATCCATAACTCCGATTGCGCTGAGATTTTAACACGATTTTTTCTGGATATAAGCTTCCTTGCGCTCGATGTAGAGCTCCAAATGATGTTCGAGGAGGGCACAACCCACCACCATGCGCCAGGGGCCTCTGGCGCGCCCTGGCGTCTTGTGGGCTGTGTGGGCCTCCGTTTGCAGTGATTCCAGCTCCCAAAAATCACATATATTCCAAAATAATTCTCCGTGAAATTTTATTGCATTTGGACTTCATTTGATATAGACTTTCTGCGATACTAAAAACATGCAAAAAACAGGAACTGGCACTAGGCACTGGATCAATAGGTTAGTCCAATAAATCATATAAAAAGTTGTCATAAGTATGTAAAAGTTGTATAATAATGGCATGAAACAATCAAAAATTAGATACGACGGAGACGTATCAGCATCCCCAAGCTTAATTCATGCTCGTCCTTGAGTAGGTAAATGATAAAAAAGATAATTTTTCATGTGGAATGCTACCTAGCATAAACTTGATCATATATCTAATCATGGCATGAATATTAAGACATAAGTGACTCAAAGCAATAGTATATAATTTGACATAAAGACATCAATGCTCAGGCATCCCAACAAACAATCATGTCTTTCAAAATATCAACGCTAAAGAAAGCTATCCCTACAAAACCATATAGTCTTGTCATGCTCTGTCTTCTTAACACAAGGTATTTATAATGTACAACCTCGATGACAAGCCGAGCAATTGGTTCATACTTTCTAACGCACTTCAGCTTCTTCAACCCTCACGCAATTCATGAGCGCAAGGCATGGATATAGCACTACGGGTGGCATGGAGTATGATGGTAGGGGTAAATAAAAAGAAGACAAAAAGGTAAGAAAGTCTCACACTGACGCGGCTAACCAACGGGCTATGGAGATGCCCATCAATTGATATCGACGTGAGGGGTAGGGATTGCCATGCAACGAAAGCACTAATAGCTATAAGTGTATGAAAGCTCAATAGGAAAACTAAGTGGGTGTGCATCTAATCCTATGATGAAAAATTCCCACTAGTATATGAAAGTGACAACATAGGAGACTCTCCATATGAAAAACATGGTGCTAATTTGAAGCACAAGTGTGGTAAAGGATACTAACAATGCCCTTTCTCTCTTTGTTTTTTTTTATTTTTTATTTCTTTCTTTTTCTTTTTTCTTTTTTTCTTTTTCTTTTTCTCTCATTGTCCGAAGTCTCATCCCGACTTGTGGGGGAATCATAGTCTCCATCATCCTTTCCTCACTGGGGCACTGCTCTAAACATGAATAATGATGATCATCATGCCTCTGTTTACTTATAACTCAAAAGAAATAAAAATTACAACTCGATACCTATGACAAAATATGACTCTATATGAATGCCTGTAGCAATGTACTAGGATGTGCAATGATCTAGGATAACATGTACGAAAAATGATGAACGATGGCTGAGCCATAACTACTATGTCAGCTATATGATCATGCAAAGCAATATGACAATGAATGCTCAAGTCATCAAACGGAAGCGTTGGAAGTTGCACGGCAATATATCTCGGAATGTCCATGGAAAAACCATAATAGGTAGGTATGGTGGCTGTTTTGAGGAAGATATAATAAGGCTTATGTGTGATAGAGCATATCATATCACGGGGTTTGGGTGCACCTGCAAATTTTGCACCACGTCTCCAGGTGAGAAAGGGCAATGCAAGGTACCGTAGAGGCTAGTAAATTGCGGAAAGGTAAGAGTGCATATAATCCATGGACTCACATTAGTCATAAAGAACTCATATACTTACTCAAAAGTTTATTAGCCCTCGAAGCAAAGTACTACTACGCATGCCCCTAGGGGGATAGATTGGTAGGAAAAGACCATCGCTCATCCCCGACCGCCACTCATTAGGAAGACAATCAATAATAAATCATGCGCCAACATCATAGCATAATGGGAGACTATACATGCATGCTTCGGGAATCACAAACCTTAACACCAATATTCCTACTAAACACAACCATTTACTAGTACCTCCCACATATTCCATCTCTATATCGCAAAACTATTGCAAGGAATCAAACATATCATATTCAATGATCCATAAGTTTTATGTAGGATTTTATGACTAACCATGCAATTGACCCATTCCTGTTGACTCTCTAAATAGATCAAAGTGAGGCATGAGAGTTCAATTCTTTCTACAAAAGACCATGTTCTAATAAATATAAGTGAAGCAAAAGAGCATTCTACAAACAACGGTTTTCTATGTGAAGAGAAACAGGCAATCCAAACTTCAAATGATATAGGTGAAGCACATGAAGCATTCTATAAAGCCATACTCAAAAGATATAAGTGAAGTGCAATGAGCATTCTATAAATCAACCATGGACTATCTCATACCAGCATGGTGCATAAAATAAAAATGAAAAATGAACACAAAAGACGCTCCAAGATTCACACATATCACATGAACGAAATGAATCTGAAAACATACTGATACTTGTTGAAGAAAGATGGGATGCCTTCCGGGGCATCCCCAAGCTTAGATGCTTGAGTCTCCTTGAATATTTACGTGGGGTGCCTTGGGCATCCCCAAGCTTGAGCTCTTGCCTCTCCTCCTTCTCCTCACATCGAGACCTCCTCGATCTTCTAACACTTCATCCACACAAAACTTAACCGAACTTTTAGTGGCGGGGTTAGTGAATATGGCAATGAAATCCCATCATGTACTGTTGTAACATTATGGTATAACTATAAACAAACATTACCCACTGTATGCTATCACAATTCTATGGCCCCAAGTCAAGGATGCTTGAACAAGAATTCGAACATACGCAAATAATGAAGCTATAACAGCAATCTGTGAAAAGAGGACAGTCTGTAAAGATTTGAACATCCACCATACTTCTGTAACTCTAAAAATTCTGAAAAAACTAGGAAAAATAAAAATTTTGTATAGAAATACAGTACAAAAGGTTTCAGAACCGTTTGACGTTCCAGTAAAAAAATGTAAAATCGTGCACTACAACCAAAGTTTCTGTTTTGCACTGCACAAACCAACAAGCAATTTAAACATCCTAAAGGCAAATATTGGCACATTTTATAATACAATGGAATTGTACAAGGGGATAATTATTTTTGTTCAAAAATTTCTGCAATTAAGATTCACAAAGTTTCCATGAGCATGAACAAAGTTCAAGGACATCCACCACTTTCACAATGCTCGTCTCTCTCACTTTCGCTTTTCTTTTTGTGAAGTTTTAAGGTTCCCCGAATTTTTTTTGTTTTTAAACTATATAAAAGCACTCAACAGAAATAAATGACTCTCTAAAACTTCCGGGTTGTCTCCCTGGCAGCGCTTTCTTTAAAGCCATTAAGCTAGGCATAAAGTGCTCAAGTAATGGATCCACCCGGATCCCAACGTATATCAAAGACAATTTGAATCAACAGTGATTAGGAATTTAGTAGTGAGCACAAAGAAACATATATTAAGCAATGACGAAGTCTAACTCTTTTCCTATCCATCGGCATGTCATACAAGAACAATTCATGAACATCAAGTAAAGGCCAATACATAGCATAAGCAGTTTCTTGCAATTTTTTCGTGTTGGAAACATAGAAAGGAGGAGATGCAGTTCCTCTCTCATAATAATTGCAAGTAGGAGCAGCAAACTCATACATATTATATTCATTAAAATCATCATGTGCAAAGGTAAAAGGCAACCCTTCAATATAATCCTTAACAAGAGGAAACTTCTTCGATATAGTGTAGTTGGGAGAATTCAAAAAGATAATAGGACTGTCATGTGTTGGTAAAATAGCAACAATGTCATTCTTAACATAAGGAACTATAGAAAGTTCATCTCCATAAGCATAATTCATATTGGCATCTTGGCCACAAGCATAACAAGCATCAAGTTCATCAAAAAGGGATATTTCAAATGAATCAACGGGATCATAGTGATTATCGTAGCATTCATCCTTCGGTAAGAACGAAGGGGCATTAAATAATGTATGAGTTGAAGAGTTACTCTCATTAGAAGGTGGGCACGGGTAGCTAATCCGCTCTTCATCCGTTTGTTCTTCGCTCTCCTCATCATCTCTTTCGTCCAATGAGCTCGCAGTTTCATGAATTTCTTCTTCCATAGACTCCTGCAAAATATTAGTCTCTTCTTGTACAGCGGAGTTATTCTCAATAAATACATCAATATCGTAATTGTATTTATACTTACAATAGCAATATTTTAGGATAGCAAGATTTTCAGGTCTATAAACTGAATCATCAAAATCTTCAAACTTCTTAAACAAAGATTCAATTTCACGTGCGCCCTTAAAAGCAACAAATTCTTCTATTCGTTCCACATCATAGTAATCATATATACCATTAGCATAAAAGCCAAGGTTTCATTATCATAAAATTTGCATGAAAAGGGAATATGTGGAGCATTCATTCTAGAGCAACAAGTATAATCATGTCTCAAGCATAGATCCCGAGCATACCAACGCAACATATAAATGTGATCCCATAAAAGTTCCCCTTTTTGATTCAAGCGTGAAAGTGCAACTATCCCTGGGTGGTTTTGGTAATTCCTAACAACATATAGCTCATTGAGCTAATGCTATTTCAAGATAAAACTTTCAGGAAAGCTCAATGATTGGCATGGCATGGATGAGAAAAGTGGACCCCTCAAAATACTAAGGACAAAGGATTGGCTCAAGCTCAAAGCACAAGACTCTACATTTTCATTTTAGTGATCCAAGATCACATTGAGTCCATAGGAAAAGCCAATACTATCAAGAGGGGGTGATGTGTTGCTTAATGAGTTTCTTGCTCAAAGTGCTTAGTGATATGCTCCAAAAACCCTCAACTACTTTCTCACATCCACATATGTCCCATACCAAAAGTCAAACTCGGCCCCACCGAATATTTCTATCCGGCGCCACCGAATTCTATTGACAAAGCCACTGCCAGAAACCCTAGTCTTTTCGGTCTCACCGATAGGGATCTCGGTCTCACCGAGATGGGATTGTAATCTCTCTGTTTCCCTTCGTAACGTTTCGGTCGAACCGAGATGAGCGATCGGTCCCACCGAGTTTGCCTGACCAACTCTCTGTTTGTCTATTATCAAAATCGGTCTCACCGAGTTTGTGTAATCGGTCTCACCGAGATTATGTTATGCCCTAAACCTAACAAAATCGGTCTCACCGAGTTAACGTGTCGGTCCCACCGAAAACCCTAACGTTCACATTTTGTGTGGAGTCTATATATACCCCTCCACCCACTCTTCATTCGTGGAGAGAGCCATCAGAACATGCCTACACTTCCAACATACATTTTCCGAGAGAGAACCACCTACACTTGTGTTGAGGTCAAGATATTCCATTCCTACCAAATAAATCTTGATCTCTAGCCTTCCCCGAGTTGCTTTCCACTCAAATCATCTTTCTACCAAATCCAATCCTATGAGAGAGAGTTGAGTGTTGGGGAGACTATCATTTGAAGCACAAGAGCAAGGAGTTCATCATCAACACACCATTTGTTACTTCTTGGAGAGTGGTGTCTCCTAGATTGGCTAGGTGTCACTTGGGAGCCTCTGTCATGATTGTGGTGTTGAACCAAGGAGTTTGTAAGGGCAAGGACATCGCCTACTTCGTGAAGATCTACCCGAGTGAGGCAAGTACTTCGTGGGCGATGGCCATGGTGTGATAGACAAGATTGCTTCTTCGTGGACCTTTGTGGGTGGAGCCCTCCGTGGACTCGCGCAACCGTAACCCCTCGTGGGTTGAAGTCTCCATCAACGTGGATGTATGATTGCACCACCTATCGGAACCACGGATAAAAAATCTCCGTGTCAACATTGCGTTTACTCCCTAAATCTCCTCCCTTTACCTTCATGTGCAATTGTTTTACATTCCGCTGCTATACTCTTCGAATTGCATGTATAGGTTGGTTGCTTGACTTGTGCTAAGTTGCTAAAATTGGCCAAGAACTAAAATTGGGAAAAGGCTAGATTTTTAATTGGTCAAGTAGTCTAATCACCCCCCCCCCCTCTAGACATACTTTCGATCCTACAAAGCGATAATCCCTAAAGTATTTACGTTGGTCCAACGTTACTCCCATTATCAAGTGGAATGGGGTTTTGTCAGGATTATCAAAGTACTGCATAATATCTTTCACATAATGAGCATCGATGGTTTTAGGAGGTTCCCCATCTCCATGAGTAGCGGGTACAACTAATTTTTTTGGTCTTTCGTGTTCCATATCCATAACTAAAGATAGAGAACAACTTAGAACAGGAAATAAAAACTACTTGGTGACAAAGCAAACAAGCACACATGAGAATGTTCACCCCACACTATAACTCCCCGGGAACAGCGCTAGAAAAAGGTCGTGATAACCCACAAGTATAGGGGATCGTTTGTAGCCTTTTTCGATAAATAAGAGTGTCGAACCAAACGAGGAGCTAAAGGTAGAACAAATATTCCCTCAAGTTCTATCGACCACCAATACAACTCTATGCACACTTGACGACTGCTTTACTGAAAACAAGTATCACTAGTACGCGTCGGTGCTATACAAACGGTTTTTAACCCCTTTCCACCACGGCATTTGGAACCATCGCCTAGTGAGTGTGGGCATAGGGGGATCCTTTCCACACGACCCAGAAACCGTCGGGGTTATGCCCTCCTGGCACACACACTCGGCAAAATGAGTTCGTCTGCGACCGGCGAGCGCTCAAATACAGAAATATGTACAGTAGAGCTAAAAAATACAATTATACAGCCGAAATCATTTCCAGTCGCAAGTACATCCCACACAGTCAGTCATGTCGGATATGGGGTTCCGACAAAACCCTTAATGTTCGAACTCTGGGGTGCGCGCGAGGTCTTTCCCACCTTCCGATCCACGCCCTAGCTCACTGAGATCTTGCGGACGAACTCGACGAACTCACAACACAGAAAGACACGAGATTTATACTGGTTCGGGCCATCGTTGTGGTGTAATACCCTACTCCAGTGTGGCGGTGGTGGATTGCCTCTTGGGCTGATGATGAACGGTACAAGGGGAAGAATAGCCTCCTAAGGTTGAGGTGTTCTTGTGGCTAGGGTCGGCTCTCGATCAGATCAGGTCAAGCTGAGATGGCCCTACTGCGAAGGCTGGTTCTACTTATATAGGCCCTGGTTCTCTCCCCAAATTTTGAGGGGGAAGGGAGCCAACAACGGCGGGCAAATTTGAAGGGGGACAGCTAGTACAAGCTATCCTAACAAAGGTGGTCTTCGCCTATGAAAGGCTCTGGTGGTGACGCCGTCTAGGGCTCCACGATGACCTCCGTCCTGCCGTCCTTCTGGTGTTGGTCTTGCTGCACCGATATGGCAACCTTTGGCTGATGCCTCGGTACTCCTCGCCTGCGCTTGCCTCCTTAGCACCAAATAGGAAACAAGGACGCTGCGCGCGCTGGCGCCCACCTGGTGCCGATCGTCATGGCTCACGTCACGAGAGCCTCGTCAGGTTTGCCCCGCCTTGATATCTCCGCTCCTTGTGAGCCTGCCTGGCTAGGCCACTCCTGGGGAGGTCTTGCATTGTCCGCCTCGCGAGGCTTGGCCCCTCGTGAGGGTCTTGGATGCCTTGTTGATGAAGATGGGCCGTACGGCCCGCTGACTTAGCCACGCAGTGGGCCGCAGGCAGGCAAGTCTGGGGACCCTCGTTCCCAGAACGCCGACAGTAGCCCCCGGGCCCAAGGTGCACTCGGGCTTGGCTTCGCGGCGAAGCCAAGGGTCATGTACGGAACATCGCAGGCCCTAAAAGCCTGCGGCCTCGGTTGACGCGCGGCGGTTGATTGGACGTGCGCGTCTCCGCTTCCCCATGCTACCTTTGAATCCGCCTGGCTATGCGGCCCCTGCAGATCACATAGTTATTCCTCCGTCATCTGCGCCTTGCTTCCCCAATCTCCCTGCTTCCTTGAGACTCTGTTTCTCTTCTCCAATCTGACCTGCGCTCTGCCCGCTTCGTTGCCATGGCGCCGAAACAAGCAGATAAGGGAAAGAAGCCCTTGTCTCTACTAAGCGCTCCTCCGGCCGTCGAGCCGGTGCTAGGTCGATCCCGAGTGCTCAACGATGAGGCCGTGGACAAGGTGTGTCTGATGCTTGCTTCTATCTTCAACGAATGGGGAGAGACGGTGGCTTGGCCTGCGTCTTGCACTCGCATGGCTCGGGCTGGCACTGAAGTCCCAATCTTCATAGATGCCCTCTGGGCTGGTCTGATTCCTCCCTTCTCCACCTTCTTCAATGCGGTGCTCGAGCATTATCATATCCACATGCTACATCTTGACCCTCAATCGGTGACTCTTCTTGCTATCTTCGCCTTCGTCTGTGAAGCCATGGTGGGTATCGCTCCTTCGGTGGCCCTCCTTCGTCATTTATTCTCACTACATCTGATCGGCCCCCAGCAATACTCGGGGTGCGTGAGCTTCCAGGCCATGGCCGAGACGGCGGGCGCGGGGATCGACTTCGGGCTTCCTCTGTCCGCGAGCGAGATTTGGACACGGTGGGTGTTCGTCGATGCCGGCGTGCTCAGCCCTCTGCTTCATGCTCCGCCAGGGCCCGCTGTTCCCAACTCCAGTTGGGGCCACAAGAAGCTCACGAGCCCCCGTATTGCTCCCGTCTAGTTCAGATTGAGGAGGCTGAAGGACCGCGGTGTGACCGCGCCCATGGTGGTGAAGGAATTCGTCAAGCGCCGGGTAGCCCCGCTTCAGCGCCATTCTCGCCCGATGTGGACCTTGCTCAGCAGTCAGGACCATATGAGGTTTCAGGAGTCCGGGCTCCCTCTCGAGATGCGGCAAACAGTGCTCAAGGTCCTGGCGGGTGTCCCTTTGCCGGATGAGTTGCCTGGGAAGAACTGCGTGCTGTACTGTTGCAAGAACAAGGATGAATTTGCCGAGAGCATGCCCTCCTTTGATGAGTGGGGGCTGCGGCCGATCGGCCTGGTGGGGCCCCGCGAGAACCCCGTCGGCGTGGTTCCCTTCCTTGCTGCCGGTGTCGAGCTCGCCCTAGGTGAGGGTGCAGGAGGGTGAGCCCCGGTGGAGGCTGGTGGCTCAAGTGCTGAGGAGCACATGCCGTGTAGTGATCCTGGGGCGTCGTCCTCGGGAGCTTGCGTCCCCTCTCCCGAGACGTTGGACACTGCGGAGGCGTGGCATGCAGTTCCCGAGGCCAAGGCTCCGGGAGCCTCGGGAGGTTGTGGTGAGGCGGTGCCCGACGGTTCACCGCAGCCGGGCACCCCTGAAGTAGGCCTTCCGAGCTCCTCCTCGGCCTCGCCCCGCGCAGGTCGCCACGTCCAGCGCTTCGGTCGGCTCTGCGTGGACATCGAGCAGATCCGCAAGAGGAAATGATCCTCGAGCGGCAACAACATCTTCGGCCTGCTGAAGCGGAGGAAGTACATCACCGTCGACGTGTAAGTACCGTAACGCTGTGACTCCTTGTGTGCTGCTTCCATTTCCTGACGTTAGTTTTTCAGGGCTCCTTCCATCGAGGCGGCTGCGCCTTCTGAGAAACGACCTCCTCCTTCCTTGACTCCCCCATTGGCCTTGAGCACTCCGAGTCCACTTGCTGCCCCTGGAGCAGAGTCGGTTGAAGGAGCACTCTTGCCTTCATGGCGCGCTGAACCCGCAGCTTTGTCGCCCCTCCCCCCACGGTCTGGCGTGGAGCTTGGCGGGCGTGCTCAAGACCCCTCCTTTGGTCATGGACAGTAGCTGGTTGGCGTCGATCTTCGGTTCCTCTTCAAGCAGCGATCCCCGATTGGGTTGTGCTCCTCGCGAGGACTGGTTGACGTCAGGTGCAGCGCTAGCCCCCAGCCCCCTGCCGAGAGGTGATGCGTCGCTCGATACCCCATCCGCGGCCCCCGAGGTGATGGACAAGGTGGGCCGTGTGTTCGAGTTTGAGCGTGGTCGGAGCGTCGTTCGTCATGAGCTTTTCCAGGATGCGATGGGCGCGATGAGCCGGCTTGGTGAAGAGCTAACAGGTGTCGACTCGGGCCTTGAGGCTGAAGGTCTCCGGTTGGCAGAGGAACGGCACAAGCTGAGGGTGGCTATCAACCTTGGCCGCTACCAGCGTGAGCTTGACAATGAGAAGGCTGAGGCGTCCCTCAAGGTTTCCCGCGAGGCTTGCTCCCGAGCCTTGGAGGAGGCTTGTGAGGCTGACCTCCTTCGCGAGGCCACGGAGAAGCGCGCGTGGGAGCTCCACGCCTGGAGCGCATCCCTAGAGCAGCAGGTGGAGGCACGCAGAGCCGCCCTTGCGTCGCTGAGGGGGACGCCCGCCGAGGAGGAAGAGGTCTGGAAGCGAGAGGAGGCGTTGGCGCTGGAGGTCGTGGAACGCAGCCTCGAGCTTGAGCAATTGGAGACAAGGGAGCATCAAGTTACCCAAGCAGAAGATGCTGTCGGGGTTTGAGAGGCCAGGGTCCAGGAGGAGGTGGACCGCCAGGTGGCCGAGGTTCACGCAGACCTGGAGGGAAGGTATGACTTGAAGTTGAAGCTCGCAGGTATGGAGGGTGCGGGCAGGGCTGCTGCCCTCAGGCCCAGGTTGGACGAGGCCGAGAGGCGTGCGGAGGCCACGACTGCCGCCCTGGTCACGGCGCAGGGGGACTTGGCCTCCGCCCGCGCCGAGCTGCTTTCTCTTCGGGAGCGGGGCGATGACGCCGAGGCCGTCGCACGGCAAAACAGGGAGGAAGTGCTCCAACATCGGACGCTGGAGCGCGAGCATGCCCTATGCTTCAGGATCTCTGGAACAGGGCCAATACTGCCCTGGGCTACATCTGCGACGAGAATGCACCTGCCCCCCACTCGAATGACTATGCCAGCCACCTGACCTTCTTCACCGACGTGGTGACGCGCCTGGAAACCCAGTCTGACAGGGCTCGCCGGCTCGTGGAGGAGAGAAGTCGGGGCCTGCTCAGGCGCGTGTTCTCCCGTGTGTTCAGCCACCTCAGGAACACCTTCCCCGACTTCGATTTTGACGCCGCCATTGCCCCCGTACCGCAGGCCGTCCGGGGTGATCCGGCGCGGTGGGTGGAGGACAACGTGGACGCGCTGGTCAGAGCCTTTGCCTCTGACGACGACGCGGTGGTGATCGCCGCAGACGAAGGCGATGTGGTTGACAACAGCGACGGAGGCGTCGCCGAAGGCGGCGACGGTGCCGGCGAAGATGACGACGACGCGAGTGACGCGTCCGAGGGCGATGTAGCGAGTGACATATCTGGTTGATCCCATGTTCTCCTATCTATTTATCCTGTACACAAAAACTCGGGCGTGGACCTTGGAAAACTTGTAAGAGCATTTTGAGAGGGAGAGCCCCTCATGTAAGCAAGCTGCAGCCTTTACTTTCCTATGCGGTATTGAATTTGTGCCCTCGCGGACTCATGAGTCCAGGGGCGAGTTTCCCGTTGTGGTTTACCTTAGTCAGCGCCAGCCTCGAGCTGGGTCACGAGGCTATGAGTTTATGAGAAACCTGCGGAGCTTGTCGACCTGTCAGAAGGGGCCCCACAAGAGGCAAGCGCCAGTTGCAGCGTTAGCGCGCGCTTAGCGTGCGTGTGCTTCGCGTAGTCCCGCTCGCGAGGGGCTCGTGAGGGGAAGGCGTCGGACATGAGTCCCAGACAAAACGAAATCCAGAAAGCAAGAAACTGCTCGAACGAGAGGAGGCACCCCCCGCGCACATCGACAAAAACTCGACTTCAACTTAAATCCAGATCCAAAAAGCAAAGCTACAGAAAGAGAGATCCGAAGCAAATGGCCGCGTCTGGCACCTAGTCTAGTCTTCTGGTCTTCAAGTCTTCTCACCAGTGTGGAGCTAAGTGCTGCCACTAGGCATGGGAGGGAGCCCCAGGGCCTGAGGCCGGCACCCCTGAGACTCCGGGGCGTGTACTGCCCCAACTCATTATTACGTGAGAGTGTCACGGGCGGCGAGCTTCATAGGCACTGGGCCTTCTTCACAGGTACCGGCCTTGCTTCATATCGCCAGACGAGGGCCCCACCTTGCGCCACCCTCGACCACCTTTGAGCCGACCGGCTACCAGGACGACACAAAGGGGGAAAAGGGGACGCCAGCGGTGCCCTCGGCGACCACGGGTCCTCTGCCAAGGGAAGGCTCGCCAGCACCTCCCGGGCAAAGGGCCTACCTCCGGGTGTCCCCTGGCTTCGCACGCCGTGGGGAGGGGCGTGGCTCCCGACCCCTCTCCTGCAGCCCCCAACGGGATCCCCCTGCTGGCAAGGAGGCCGCCGAGCTGGGGCCGCCAGCCGTTGTGGTGATCTGTTCCTCCTGCGACTCATGGTTAGTGTAAGCTTGCTCCTGTGGGATTAGGGGTACCCTGTAGTTGTCGTTGCACACGCGGTCGTGGTGGTTCCCCGGCGGCACCTGGAAGGCCTCAACTCCTAGCGCCTCTTCTTCCCAACCTTCTCCAATGAACGAGCCAGGATCGTCCTCCTGTGCGTAATCCTGGTCACCCCGAACACCTCGCCGTAGTGCCCCACACTCCATGCCGCCCGGCCCAGCGTGGTGTCCTGAGGATGATAGGGCGGCATCCCACTTGGGCCATTGCAGGCGACGCTTGTGCTCATGCTTGTCGCGGGCGGCATGGGGGCGGCAGTGCCCCCGCGCGGCCAGCCGTGTTGGTGTTGACGAAGCCCCCTGCCGCACCTGATGGCGCGTGGTTGCGGCGGGGCCCGCCGTGAGACCCTGTAGTGGCCTGAGGAGGAAGCTGATGACAGAAGGGCGGTGCTCCTGACGCCGCCACATCCAGCAGCTCGGCAACGCGTTCTAGCAGTGCATCCTGGCCACTCTCCATCAGTCGGCACCGCAGCAGCTCTCGCGCCACCGTGAGTGCTGCTCGCATGTTTGCCTGCTCCCGCCGTGAATGCAGCGCCGTCGCTGCGGCATGGCTTGCCGCCCTTGCAGCGGCTCGCACTTGGCCGCGCCGTCCGTGCCCCGCACTGTTGGACGGCGCTCGCGCCACCTGGAGCGCGGGGTCGAGGGCTTCATGGGCAGGTGGCGCCGCCCGGGCCGGCCAGGCTGCCCAGCGGTCGGAGTCAACCCTTGGGTCGCCGGACATCGTGGCCGCGAAGCGTCGGCAGGTCGATTGGCGGAGAAGAAGCTCCGGCTCACCCCTACCTTGCCCGCCAAATGTCGGATGTGGGGTTCCGGCAAAACCCTTAAGGTTCGAACTCTGGGGTGCGCGCGAGGTCTTTCCCTCCTACCGATCCACGCCCTAGCTCACTAAGATCTCGCGGACGAACTCGACGAACTCACAACACAGAAAGATACGTGATTTATACTGGTTCGGGCCACCGTTGTGGTGTAATACCCTACTCCAGTGTGGCGGTGGTTGATTGCCTCTTGGGCTGATGATGAACAGTACAGGGGGAAGAACAGCCTCCTGAGGTTGAGGTGTTCTTGTGACTAGGGTCGGCTCTCGATCAGATCAGATCAAGCTAAGATGCCCCTACTGCGGTGGCTGGTTCTACTTATATATGCCCTGGTCCTCTCCCCAAATATTGAGCGGGAAGGGAGCCAACAACGGCGGGAAAATTTGAAGGGGGACAGCTAGTACAAGCTATCCTGACAAAGGTGGTCTTCGCCTGCGAAAGGCTCTAGTGGTGACACCGTCTTGGGCTCCACGATGACCTCCATCCTTCCGTCCTTCTTGTCTTGGTCTCGTTGCACCGATATGGAAACCTTTGCATGATGCCTCGGTACTCCTCGCCTGCACTTGCCTCCTTAGCACCAAAGAGGAAACAAGGACATTGCGCGCGCTGGCGCCCCCCTGGCGCCCGCCTGGTGCCGATCGTCATGGCTCACGTCATGAGAGCCTCGTGAGAGGTTTGCCCCGCCTTGATATCTCCGCTCCTCGTGAGCCTGCCTTGCTAGGCCACTCCTGGGGAGGTCTTGCGTCGTCCGCCTCGCGAAGCTTGGCCCCTTGTGAGGGTCTTGGATGCCTTGTTGATGAAGATGGGCCGTACGGCCCGCTGACTTAGCCACGCCGTGGGCCGCAGGCAGGCAAGTCTGGGGACCCCCGTTTCCAGAACGCCGACAAGTCACCGCTAAATGTTTTCGTTCGTATATACATCCCACACAGTCAGTCACTGCTAAACGTTTTCATTCGTATATACATCCCACACAGTCGCTGCAAGGAAAATGTTTCCATTCACAGGTACATCACACACAATTTTTCCCATTAAATCGTTTGTGATAGCGTTGCCATTGCACACGATATTAACAATTTTATCATTTGCATTATTGAATGCATAACACATGGTCCGTAGAAGAAATTGTGTGGCAAAGGCTGTTCATCACACATAGTTTTTATGTGGTAAATGTTTGCGCAAGGTGGCCTAACGCAAACAGTTTTCAAGAGAAAGTCGTGTGTGATTGTTCATTGATCAAACATGGTTTATTCCTACAAACTGTGTGCATTGCCTGAGGTCATCGCCCATAGTATTTTTTCAATAACCTTTTGCAATAGCAAAACCCAATTAGCATGCTAATTCGCCATTAGTAGGCTAATTGCCCTATTCTTAATAATCCATTTATTAATCTAATTGATATTCATATTAAGCACATAATATATTTAATTTCCATATTAAGGAAGCAGAATTTCATAATGGAATTACATCATACTACAACATGATATAGCTTCAGCACTCAGCTACCCCATTGCACAACTGCACCAGCACCAAGTTTCACATGCAACATGTAGAACCTTTCGAAATTAGCATCATAGACGGTATATAGACAGATGCATCTCACTTGGAATACTGCTGAAGCAGAAGGCGAATATTGAGCCTTCATTCATGTTGAAGGTCTTTGCAACTTTAGGCCAGTGCCTATGGATGATTGACGTCCATCCTTCGTCCTCTTCAGGAACACTTCTGTATTGAACCGTGGGTGTTGTATGAAAACCTTCCTCGCCTACTGACCATAGAGGTGGTTTGAGAGGTAATCATCAGTGAACTGGTTTGGAATGGCCTGGAAACAAGGATGTGCATAAATATCTTCTCTATATTGGAAATGGGGCAAAGGAATAAAAACGGCAAGGTATAATAGTTAGTACCATCTTGTAGTGAACTGATGTCTTCTTCGTTGTGCAGACAAAGATCTCATTATTTTTTGTCGCTAATTTCTTTATCCTAACAATCTTTCTGATTTTCTTGATTTGATTGATATTCATGGACAACTCGTTTCCCCATATGTAAAAACGGTCAAACATTGGGTCAAAACCTCTGACAGCAGGACCTACATGTGCAAGACCAAATTGTTAAAAACCTAAATATTAGAATGGTTCCTGCAATTGCACAATAATGTGCTATTAGACAATGGACCATGCACGTGCTAAACTCGATTGTAAACCTTAGTGCTTCCCATTGTTTCCCTGCAACACATATAAGGTAGTTAGTCATCAGGTTAAGTAAGGGTTCGCATGCTATCAGTAAAATATGTTGATGAAAATAAGCACATTGCAGATTCATCAGATTAAATCAAGCCACATGGAAAACCCATTTATCCAAACCAAGCATGATTAAGAACTAAGAAATATAGCACTTGTATATGTTTCTCATGTATTAAGTGCATCCAAATTCGATTTATTCCTCACATGCACAACAATACAAAATTCTACCCACGACAATTGGGCATCGCATTACAGAATTGAATCAAGCAGTTAACTAAACACCAAAACAAATGAACCAAACATTAACTGAGCACCACATTGCACAATATAACATACTCCTAATAAAAGATCAGACAGTTAACCAAACCAAGCATGCTTAACAACTTGGAAATATAGCAATTGTATTTGTTTATCATGTATTTACTACAGCCAAATTTAATTTATTCCTCATGTGGTATACAATAACAGAATGCACCCACAACTATTGAACATCGCATGTAGAATTGAACCAAACAATTAACTAAACACCAGAACACAAATGAACCAAACGTTAACTGAGCACCACATTGCACAATGTATAACCAAACCAAGCATGCTTGACAACTTGGAAATATAGCAATTGTATTCATTTCTCATGTATTTTGTAAGTTAAATTCGATTTATTTCTCACATGGAAGACAATACAAAATTGCAGCCTGAAGAATTGAACATCACATTTGCAGAATTGAACCAAACAGTTAGCTGAAGACGACAACTAATTAACAAAACAAGTAATAAGTGAGCACCACACTGCACGGCATATAGAACATATACACTAGAGCAATAGATTGCATGGTAAAATTAGATAGCACAATTCACTAGAATTTGTGAAGGAAAGGAAGGAGCAGCACACGCAACGGGTAAACCGAGCATGCTTAACCGGCGTAGCCAGCACATGGCAATGTGCTCCTCCAAGATCTGGGGTTCAGCATGAATGGCAGCCATCGCGACCTAATCCGCACGTGCGGCCGCGATTTGCTTCTCCGCTGCCAAATGCTCCTTGAGATCCTAGCTATACTGCGTGCACCATGGCTTAGGGCGGTGCTTATTTGGTGGAGGGGTTTGTGATTTGGGTGGAAGGTGTCACGCTCGCACTGGCGGTCGGGGCATGTGCGATGTGGAAGGAGGAGGATGGGGTCGGGTGTTGATTACCTGCCTGGATAGACGAGACTGAGCAGCGTGAAGGAGGGTCACCGGCAGGAGGCGGCGCTGCAAGCAAGGAGTGAAGATTTCAACTTGGAAAGGAAGGCGGAAATAGGGCAAATGTGACTTTTGGTAGGGGGAGGGGCGGGGAGGTAGACATTTCCGCGGAAGCCGAAAATTTGGAATCGCTTCAGCGAAAAAACTGGCGCGCAAAGTGTTATCAGACATGGTCCTTATTCAGAACTGTGCACGATATTTGAACATCACAAACGATTTAGATAGCTTAACCCGTGTGTGATGAGTTTGAACATGAAAAATTTTGGTTCGAATTTCCATGGTTACAGTGGTCATCCATGTCATTGCATAATTTGGGTACACAAAGGAGAATACAGCACACCTGCACTTAATGAAGCAAGTTCAGCAATTAAACAGAGCTAGCTGACCTAAACATTACTCTAACAAATTAAAGACCGACGTTCTTAATTAAACAAAACAAAGAGTACTAGTACTACGGCTGGTGCTCATCGATCTCCACCGCCGCCTCCATGTCCAGCTCGCGCCCGACGGTCTCCTGAGGAAGGGTCTCCATGGCATCCATCGCACCATACACGGCAAGCATCTCGCCATCCGCATCCACCGTCTCTTTGGAAAAGGCCGCCACGAGCTGGGCATGGGCGGCCATGATCTGGGCTTGGACGGGCTCCGTTGTTGAAAGGTATGCGGCGGAGGAACGGACGGCTGCTCGAACGCTCTCGGCGATTGCCAACTCTTCGGTCGTGGGTCGCCGACCGTTGTCGGAGAAGCTTCGTTCGATTTGTGCGGTGACCGCCACGAGCTGGGCATGGGCGGCCTCGACTTGGTCGTGGGCGGCCTCCATCAGGGCTCAGGCCGCCGCTGCGGAATGGACAGCTGCTGTGCCGCTCTCGCTAGTTGCTATCCCCGAGGAAGATGTTGCTGCCGCCACCTGAGAAGCAACAATGGCCATTTGGGCTGCCTTGGCCGCCCGGTCGCAGATTGCGGCCACGCTCATGCACCTTGTTAGCACGCGCATGGCAGCTGCGGCCGCGCTCTCGCCGCAGTGGCCCACCGAAGTTGCCCTCACGACGCGGGTCCACGTGCCCATCTTTCACCGGCGACGATTGAACAGTGAAATGATATTTGGGGAGTGAGCTAGTGTGCTTGAGAGGCCGGCTGTGTACTGTAGCCGCCGCACCTTCTCGCGTAAGCCATAGGCATACTATACACCGACGGTGCTCCAGGATATTTTGTGCTGCATCTCACACGGTTGGTGATAATAAACTGTGTGCAATCTTCTTGATTTTTTATCTCGATTTGAATTACATAATGGGTTCACAGCAGCAATGGACGTTGTTTGAATTGCTAGACCTTTTATCTGCAATGAACATGCAACTATATGTGTGTCGTAAAAGAATTGGAATTATGCAGGGTTCGTTTGAACATTTTATACATTAAATTGGTTTTCTATCCATTTCAGGTGCACATATTAACATTAATCTACATGCACATGCTCCGGTGCACCAACATGGGTTGTAAAATCATATATGTGTCCATGGGTTTATGCTTATGTCCCATGCAGGAAATGGGGATGATATTCGAACACCATGGCACCGTGGCTTTCCGGCAAACGTCGACGTACTTGCTTTTGTAATTGTAGTAAATCCAAAATTTATCCGAAATTCATAAAACTTGGCATGCTATCATGGAGCGGCATCAACATGCCGTGGTAAAAATTTTGTCCCATTTGGGGCAGGTTTGGGTATAAGCTTCTCGAAAACCAGAGCTTCTCACAACAAGTGTGCTGATTTCGGTAGCGAACGTTTCACCATTCTGGACGAAATGATATCCATTGCCTCTTCTCGATTTCAAATTTTTTCCTAGTGTCATGTCACACCCTGATTTTCATGCCACTACACTTAAGCTAACAATCATGATAAAATGTGGTTTCACAAAAACTTTTGAGTGCTTTGTCTTTGCTCTGATTGCATGTTTGACTACTGTTTGCAAGTGCTCTAAAAATCAAATAAATTCTCCAACTCTTATACTCCTTCCCCCTTGATCCAAAAACCTTTCCCAATGATCATGCCACGTGTATAGGACATAAAAATAATTTCTTACAAAAATATTTTGGCCAAATAGTATTTTCAAAAATTAGTTTACCAAAAACCCCTGAATTGAGATTTGCACTGCAAGTACTTAATTAAGGGCAGTAAAAATCTTTCCAAAAATATATTTGACTCCTATTAGATATAGGACACCCATAAACCACAGAAATATAATTTTAAAAGTTATTTCCCTAATTTATTTAAAGGCTTTTTCTTAAGGCCAGAAATGGTCTTTAATAGGTTAAAATTATTCTAATGCTTTAAAAATATTTGGGAAAAACCTAGGGAAACGCAGTGGACATATATTGTTCATATATAAGAGTTTAAACACATGGTCATGTTCAAAATATTGGTCAAATCCCTCAAAAACCCTTTCTGGATATTTCAAGCTTTTGAAATATTTACAAAGGAAATATTCCCCAAACATTCCAAGAAAATTCTAGCATGTCACATATGACATTTTTTATGATCTTGACAAGTCTCATGTCATGGAGAATAGTATAACCCCATGAAATCTCCTCAAAACCATTTCTGTCCATTTTAAAGTTTGAGCAACTTTACATTGCCAATCATGTTCAAATGCTCTCAAACTTGGTGAACATGCTCAAATGGTGTAATTATTCATCTATACCAAATGGCACAAGTTGGCGAGAATGTTATCTTGATCAAAGTGCCCCAAAACCCTTCCTGTCCAGAACCAAATTTGAACAACTCTACATTGGCAACTTTCTCCTTTTGATCTCAACTTTTGTGGACATGTTCAAAATATCAAATGATGACACTACACCAAGTGGTGCATCAAGGAGAATAGATTTGCATGACTAAATCTTGGGAAGTCCATTTCTGTTGATTTCTAGGGTTTACAAAAGTTGCATTGGCAACTTTGCCCAAATGGACTCAATCTTGGTGGAACCACTTGTTTTCTCATGCCATTTGGCCCTGTCAAGCCTTATGACAAGAGGAGTTCATCTTCTTTCCCAAATCAACAACAAACACCTTCTGCCATTTTTCTAAAAACACCAATTTGACCACTTCCACTAATCTCCATGAGTTCTACTCTTTACCACAACCCCCCTAGTCCCCCTCTACCTCTGGTGTGCTTCCCTGCCCGAGAGGCAATGATGAAGGTGGGCAGGGATCCACTTTTCTTCTCTGGACATCAGCAATTTTCACTCTCTCTCCACCTCTCCTCTACTCTATTGGCTCCCCAGGGCATCCTATGTCATTGCCACATTGTTTACTCCCCCCTGCAGCTTCCAGACACAAGTGGCCGCGCCCATTCCGCAAAAAGGCATGCCATGCCGGACAAAGACGCGCTCTCTAGCACGTCAGCATGCTCCCGACCGTTGATGCCACGCTCCCCCACCACCTCAAGCCTCACCCTCGCGCCAGTCGAGGTGCCTCGACGTCCACATCACGCGACCGTGCTGGCCCCCTCCTCTCTCCCTCTCTCTCAACTCCAGCAGCACGCATGCCAGAGCCACCCAAGAGGAGCTCCCACGCTCTTTCCCTCGTCCGAGGGCACACCGTAGCACCATGCCCAATCTCGCCCGACGCCACCGTCCACCGGCGTCCAAGCCGCCGTCGCCTCAACCATCCCCGGCAGCTGTGGCATACACAAATGGATGCGGCGTTCGGCGCCGAGCTCATCCATAGCCAGGGCATCGCCGGAGGTGTTCTTTAGCCCCGGCAATCGCCGGCGGGAGCCGCTCCTCCCCGCGGCCAGAGCGCGCGCGGGAGGTTGAAGGCGATCTGCAGCTGGGCCCCGTGCGTCGGCGACCCAGTGGGCGGGCCCTGCCGTTTAAGTGGACACGGCTTCGGCAATGATGCCTTCGACGTCGCCCTGTCACCCGCGTGGCCGAGCCGCTATGTCTCGCCCAGTGCACGCTGTTGCCGCCCAGATCCAGCCCGTTTGGGTAAAAACCTTGTTCCTTTTCTTTTCTGTATAATTTGTAAAACCGATAAATAATTCAAATTAACTCCAAATTTGATGATTCAAATTTCTAGTGACTCCATAAATCATGATCTATCACATGGTGCTGTTTGCACATTTTTCCAGGAAACGTTTCTTAACACATATTTTGTGAAACCCTATTTTCCTATTTATGTGATGAACTTTAGAAAATCACAGAGAGATCTTCCTTGATCCAAATGCCATGATTCAAATTCCTAGATGCTCTTGAGTTCATAACTTAGTTTATGAACATTTTTATTAATACTTTCTATACCACACAAAATAATGAGCCATTTCTTCATACTTGTCAACTTTGCAAATTCATAGGAAAATCATTTGAACTCCAAATCCAGTGAAACCAACTCCTAGATGCTTCTAAAATCATCCTTTGTTAAATGGGTGCCTTTGCTCATTTTTGAAAAATATGTTTCTGTACACTTCTTGCAAATCCATAAACCCCTTGATTCCATCATATCAAAATGTTTAGAAATATCCACTGACCCAATTCCAATGAAACAACTCTGGATAATTTTCATATAACCAGAGATGTCCTAGAAAAGTCAAATTAATATTTTTAGAGCACTTTTATTTCTGCCCTGTTGTGTTGCTTATTATGGTTGCTTTCGACGATAGTTGACAAAGTAGATGAAATGCTCGGAGTTGGACCAATGAGATTTGAAGACCTCGAAGACTTTGTTAAAACAGGCAAGCAGCCCTTTGATCATGATGAACCATTTTACATCATAATAGTATTTTCGTTGCTTCACCAAGTGCATGATATACTTTGAATGGCAACCTTGCTAGGCTTGCCTCCGTTGCATACCCCGTTGATACTTGCATTGTTCATGACTTTATCCTTGTTTAGAGTTGTGTTGGTGGGTTGTAGAAATATGCTATAGTAAATGGCTATGCAAAGTGGGTCAGGGTTATGCATGGAAAGAAACAAGTGTGGGTTGACATACTTGCAACAGCCCTAGTGGGTGCCACTGATGCCCCTGGGAGATGATGATGAACTAGGTCACTACTTGGTGGAGAAGTAGTGTACCGGGGCTTGATAAAAGTGTTGTTTACAGAGACGGATTAGATTTAAGATTTGTCGACTGTCCCAACCTTACATGCGCAACCACTCTACCCTTATATGGGAAAGGGCATTATTGATTACCTAGGCCGATACTAGCTTGGAGCCCGCATTACTAATGATGGGAGAGTTGTTGGTGCGCTCTCTCGGGACGGGGTCGTGCCAGGTAGGGTGGCCAAGAACATTTTTATGGGGCACCGGACACACCGTTGGTACCCCGTGCCAGTGGTATGTGATAAATATGGGAGCGAGGCTCCACAACTTTAAGATGTGAAATGTCGGGCACGGGGGTTACTACCAATCGAGTGAACTCCATGTTAGTGTCGTCTAGGGAAAGATAGTGATCGGGTGCTTACCCCGGGTACTTGAAGTACCGCGGGTCGTGGATGACACGAAAGTTCCCCGGATCTTGTGTGTAAAGTGTGCAACCTCTGCAGAGTGTAAAACTATTCGAATAGCCGTGTCCACAATCAAGGACAGTTGGGTGGTGCTGCTTAGACTATGTCCATATGTTTCTGACAAACAACACGGTTTGGTAAATCTGTTGACGTGATTCGTGAGGAAGTCACGATGAGCTTGAGTATGAGTTGTTCACAACTCTATCCCGATGTTGATGTCTGTAACCTCCTGATACTTGTTGCAGATGCATTCATATCCTTGATAAAATGTTGATCATACTTGCATCAGAAGAACTAGCTTTCCGCAAAACTGCCAATTTAGCAGTAGAGCCATGCATATTTATTCTATTATCACTCTTGGGTTGCTTGCGAGTACATTCAAAGTACTCATTGGCTTGCCACTGGTTATTTTATTGGCCAGGCATGAAAGAACATGATTTGATGAAGAATACTTCGGTGACGAACGCGCGAGCTAGGACGCTTCCCAGTCAGAATGCCCGTAGGGTTAAGGAAGATGGCATGGGTCCAAGTTATTGACGAAGATTTCCGCTGCAATGTTATACTCAAGACATGACCATAATGGTCATAATTTATGCAAGACGGTATGTATGGATGTAAGACTCTTGTTATTCAGCTTCTGTGTGTTCAGTGAGCATTGATCTCTGGGATCACTATACACGTGCATTCGGTGATCCCGACCTATGAGTCGGGGTCCCCACATGTCAGCATAGAACAACAGGAGTGTTGTGTCAATTTTTGGGATTTTTAGGGGTTCGCTTGGATATTTTTATACATTAACTGAGTTTTCTATGGATTCATGTGCATAGTTCAAATTTGAACTACATGCACATGCTCTAATGCATATAAATTAGTTCCACCTTTGGGGACGAAACGATATCCATTGCCTCTTATTGCTTTCAAAAAATTTCTCGTGTCAACATAGAACAACAGGAGTAGTTAGGGAACGTCCCACCTTTGGGGACGAAACGATATCCATTGCCTCTTATTGCTTTCAAAAAATTTCTCCTCTCAACATAGAACAACAGGAGTGGTGTGTCAACTTTTGTGATTTTTGGGGTTCGTTTGGACATTTTTATGCATTTACTGAGTTTTCAATGCATTTATGTGCATAATTCAAATTTGAACTACATGCACATGCTCGAGTGCATATAAATTGGTTGAGAAATCAAATCTATGTCCTTGGGTGCAAGCTTAGGTCCCATGCAAGAAATTGGAATGAATTTCAAACACCAGGGCACCATTGATTGTCGGCAAACATTGAGATACCTGGTTTTTAAATTCTAGTAAATCCAAAACTCGTCTAAAATTCATGAAACTTGGCATGCTATCATGGAGCGGCATCAACATGTCGTGGTAAATTTTTTGTCCCATTTGGGGCAGGTTTGGGTATATGCTTCTCACAAACTAGAGCTTCTCACAACAAGCATGATGGTTTCGGTAGGGAACGTCCCACCTTTCGGGACGAAACGATATCCATTGCCTCTTATTGTTTCAAGAAAAATTCTCATGTCAACATAGAACAACAGGAGTGTTGTGACAATTTTTGTGATTTTTCAGGGTTTGTTCGGACATTTTTATGATTTAACTGAGTTTTCAATGCATTTATGTGCATAATTCAAATTTGAACTACATGCACATGCTCCAGTGCATATAAATTGGTTGAAAAAACAAATATGTGTCCTTGGGTGCATGCTTATGTCCCATGCAAGAAATGAGAATGAATTTCAAACACCAGGGCATCGTTGATTGCCGGCAAATAATTGAGATACCTGGTTTTTAAATTCTAGTAAATCCAAAACACGTATGAAATTCATGAATCTTGGCATGCAATCATGGAGCGGCATCAACATGCCGTGTAAATTTTTTGTCCATTTTGGGGCAGGTTTGGGTATATGCTTCTCACAAACCAGAGCTTCTAACAACAACCATGATGCTTTTGGTAGGGAACGTCCCACCTTTGGGGACGAAATGATATCCATTGACTCTTATTGCTTTCATAATTTTTCTCGTGTCAACATAGAACAAGAGGAGTGTTGTGTCAATTTTTGGGATTTTTCAGGGTTCATTTGGACATTTTTATGCATTAACTGAGTTTTCAATGCATTTATGTGCATAATTCATATTTCAACTACATGCACATGGTCGAGTGCATACAAATTGGTTGAAAAATTAAATCTATGTCCTTGGGTGCATGCTTAGATCCCATGCAAGAAATGGGAATGCATTTCAAACACCAAGGCACCGTTTATTGCCGGCAAAACATTGAGATACCTGGTTTTTAAATGCTAGTAAATCCAAAACTCGTATGAAATTCATGAATATTGGCGTGCTATCATGCAGCAGCATCAACATGCCGTGGTAAAAATTTTGTCCCATTTGGGGCAGGTTTGGGTATATGCTTCTCACAAACCAGAGCTTCTCACAACAAGCATGATGGTTTAGGTAGGGAACGTCCCACCTTTGGGGACGAAACGATATCCATTGCCTCTTATTGCTTTCAAAAAAATTCTCGTGCCAACATAGAACAACAGGAGTGGTGTGTCAACTTTTGTGATTTTTGGGGTTCGTTTGGACATTTTTATGCATTTACTGAGTTTTCAATGCATTTATGTGCATAATTCAAATTTGAACTACATGCACATGCTCGAGTGCATATAAATTGGTTGAGAAATCAAATCTATGTCCTTGGGTGCATGCTTAGGTCCCATGCAAGAAATTGGAATGAATTTCAAACACCAGGGCACCACTGATTGTCGGCAAACATTGAGATACCTGGTTTTTAAATTCTAGTAAATCCAAAACTCGTCTAAAATTCATGAAACTTGGCATGCTATCATGGAGCGGCATCAACATGTCGTGGTAAATGTTTTGTCCCATTTGGGGTAGGTTTGGGTATATGCTTCTCACAAACTAGAGCTTCTCACAACAAGCATGATGGTTTCGGTAGGGAACGTCCCACCTTTGGGGACGAAACGATATCCATTGCATCTGATTGCTTTAAGAAAAATTCTCATGTCAACATAGAACAACAGGAGTGTTGTGTCAATTTCTGTGATTTTTCGGGTTTTGTTCAGACATTTTTATGATTTAACTGAGTTTTCAATACATTTACGTGCATAATTCAAATTTGAACTACATGCACATGCTCCAGTGCATATAAATTGGTTGAAAAAACAAATATGTGTCCTTGGGTGCATGCTTATGTCCCATGCAAGAAATGGGAATGAATTTCAAACACCAGGGCACCGTTGATTACCGGCAAAACATTGAGATGCCTGGTTTTTAAATTCTAGTAAATCCAAAACACATATGAAAATCATGAATCTTGGCATGCAATCATGGAGCGGCATCAACATGCCGTGTAAATTTTTTGTCCATTTTGGGGCAGGTTTGGGTATATGCTTCTCACAAACCAGAGCTTCTAACAACAACCATGATGCTTTTGGTAGGGAACGTCCCACCTTTGGGGACGAAATGATATCCATTGACTCTTATTGCTTTCATAATTTTTCTCGTGTCAACATAGAACAACAGGAGTGTTGTGTCAATTTTTGGGATTTTTCAGGGTTCGTTTGGACATTTTTATGCATTAACTGAGTTTTCAATACATTTATGTGCATAATTCATATTTCAACTACATGCACATGGTCGAGTGCATATAAATTGGTTGAAAAATTAAATCTATGTCCTTGGGTGCATGCTTAGATCCCATGCAAGAAATGGGAATGCATTTCAAACACCAAGGCACCATTTATTGCCGGAAAAACATTGAGATACCTGGTTTTTAAATTCTAGTAAATCGAAAACTCATGTGAAATTCATGAATCTTGGCATGCTATTATGGAGCGGCATCAACATGCCGTGGTAAATTTTTTGTCCCATTTGGGGCAGGTTTGGGTATATGCTTCTCACAAACCAGAGCTTCTCACAACAAGCATGATGGTTTTGGTAGGGAACCTCCCACCTTTGGGGACGGAACGATATCCATTGCCTTTTATTGCTTTCAAAAAATTTCTCGTGTCAACATAGAACAACAGGAGTGTTGTGTCAATTTTTGTGATTTTTGGGGTTCGTTTGGACATTTTTATGCATTAACTGAGTTTTCAATGCATTTATGTGCATTATTCAAATTTGAACTACATGCACATGCTCCAGTGCATATAAATTTGTTGAGAAATCAATCCATGTCCTTGGGTGCATGATTAGCTTCCATGCAAGAAACGGGAATGAATTTCAAACACCTGGGCACCATTGATTGCCGGCAAAACGTTGACATACCTGGTTTTTAAATTCTAGTAAATCCAAAACTCGTCTGAAATTCATGAAACTTGGCATGCTATAATGGAATGGCACCCGACATGCTGTGGTATTTTTCGTGTCCATTTTGAGAGAAGGCGCACTCATATAATGACAACCAACAAAGGCATTTTGAAAAAAATAGCTGCCACTTTAATATCCCAAACGTTTCTAGAATTCAGACCGTGGGCGTTCTGTTAACCATTCACGTGATGCCACATGTCTTGGTTTTAATGGCTGTAGGAGGTGCCGTGCGGACAGCTGCTTGACCTTGACTGAACGGGAGGCGTGCGAGCGCAGTCCGGTGCGCAGGCTGACCGGGAGGCCTGTAAGCTGTCCTCGAATGCACAGGCTCACCAGGAAGCGTGCGAGCTGTACGCTGCGCAGGCTCACTGGGAAGCGAGCACTTTGACTTCCATGGCCGCCCGCCTTCCTCTCCTTGCATGCGCCCCCCTCAGCAGCATGGGACGCGGTCGTCGAACGCTACCTCTCAGCGCCTCCAGCTGCCGTCCTCCCGTGCCCCGGCCTTCGATCCCGGGACGACATGATGTTTTATTTACAAGTGAAGAACATTCTGTACTGCATTGAAGACTTCAACAACGACGTCCCGAAGGACGACAACGACGGCGCGGCACGACGCCTCCGCCGCCACCGGAAATAGTTTTTTTCTTGGGTTTAATACTATATCTCGATCATATGAATATAAATTCGCAGTATGACTGAATGAAAGATATGGTTTGAGCGAACTTGTGTTTTTCTCTCTTATTGTACAGACATATCAAATGATTTTCTTTTGAAAAAAAGGTCAATGGTTTTTGAATATAAAACACTCATCGCAAACATTTTAGTTAGAACACCTGTATGCAAACCGGGAGCTTCCCCAGGAAGCCAAGGGAAAATGTGTCGAGCAGGATTTTTGCGGCTCTTGATCGCAAACGTTTTAGATAGAACACTATATGCAAAGTGAGAGCAGGATTTGTGCATCTCTTCAACGCAAACGGTTCTTTTGGATGACCCGTGTGCAACCACTTACAAACAATTTGGTAAGATTTGCATTTGTCATATTGGGTATGTTGCCATTTGTCAAACTGGAAAGATTGACATTTGTTGATCTAGTAACATTGCGATTTGTCAACCTTGTCACACTGCGATTTGTCAAAATATGAAGCTAAAAATCACTAGCAGTATCTAATTTTTGCAACTAAAATTCAGTAATTAAGCATAGATTTCATTCATAGATTAAGCAGTCGTTCTTAATTTACACAAACAGTTCAACTCGATAGCTGAACTGACCAAACTTTTCCCTAATTGTTGCCAACCACGTACTCAAATAGCTAGTTCAACTATATATACTAGCTAATTTTAAGTATGTTGTACAGTTCCGCCACATCTATAGTCAGATGAATTGAACAAAATAGCCCCTAAATACTACTAATACTGTGGAGGGGCTTTGTACTACTTCCGACTGCCTCTCCTCTGCCGAGCACGCTCAGTAAGAGGCGGAGGAGGAGGAGCCTACCGACGAGCTGGGCAACCGCAATACGGTGCCTGCCGCTATTGCAGCTTCAGTGACGCTCACCTCGAACGCCCTCTGCCGCTCCAGACGACCCCTCTCGAAGCGGTGGTTCTCCTCGTAGATCTCGTGATTCCTCGCCTCTGAGGCGGCGTGTGCCGCGGCCACGGCGGTAGTAAGGCTCTTTGCATGCTCGACGAGGCGCTTCTCCTCCTCCCACAGGAACTCGATGTAGCGCACAAGGTCGCTGACCCACGTGCGGGCATCCACCTCCGCCTCCCGCCTTCAGGCGGCGGTGGCGGAGCGGGTGATGACCCCGGTGGTCGACGGTGTGCTGGTAGCCATGGCAGCCGAAGATGGGGTGGTGGCCACGACCACCACCTCCCGCCTTCGGTCCATGGTGGCGGAGCAGGTGATGGCCACGGTGGCCGGCAGTGGGGTGGCGGCCATGACGGCCACCTCCCGCCTTCGGGCTGCGGTGGCGGAGCGGGCGATGGCCCTGGCTTTCAATGGTGGTGTCGCGGCAACGGTGGCCGGCAACAGCTGCCGACGTGCACCGGCGGCAGAGCGCGTGGTGGGTGTTCTGTGCATACCCAACAAGGACGCCACGCGCACTACACTACGCCGGGGACTGCGCCGACGCCACGGTGTAGCCTCCCAGCTGGAGCTGTCCTCTGATCACGGCGGAGTGGCTGAGCGATGACGACGGACCGGTGCCATTGGCGATTGTGGGAGAAGCAGACGGGATAAGCCATAGGGAGGGAGGGGAAAATGCGATGCTGGACTCGCCGGCCATGAGGGTTTTTATAGCAGGCCGGTAAGCATTGGGATTTTGGGGGATTTCACTGATTCGAGCGGGAAGCTTGCGCGGGAACCTGCGAGGTTGCGGGGGACGGGCTCACCGACGATTCATTGGTGCCATCGTTTGGCCAAGAGAACACCCCCCGCGCGCTGCGCAAGCTTGCGTTGTAAGCCGTCTGCGGCAGCGGGGTGACAAGACATGCGAGAGGAGGACGAAAGGCCACACACACATACGGTTGATGAAAAAACGTTTGTGATTTAATTACCTACTATACCCCCGTCCTGGTTTATAAGTATGATTTAACTAATAAAATACGAATGCATGTCGCCATAGATTATATAGTTGGATTCGTATTTGAACAAAGTTTCCAATTATATAATTTTTATAACATGCATTAACATTTTGTTGGTTAAATTTGAGGGCAAAGTATGGCACAGAATATAAAGGGGACTATAGACTAGACGGAGGTGGTAGCACACGGCCGCTCTCTACGCAGCGACGCAACTGTCGGCCGGGTTGTAGCCGACCATTTCCTGCGTGTTCAACTGCTCTATGCGTGTGGTTGCTTGCGGTTCAGGCAGCCGCGGCACGCTCTGCTCGTACCCCGCCGCGCGTGCTCTGCTCTCGCGTCCCTCCGAGTGCTCTGCTCTTGTCCCTCCACGCGCCGTGCCAGTGTTTGGGCCGGTGCACGATCACACACGTTCGTCTGCATGCGGTTGCGACGGGCGTGGCACGACGACGCAGTTACCCGCTGCAAAAACTGCCATGCGGACGCATAGAGAATCCAGGCCGCCTGACTCCCATTTATTCATGCGGCCATTTACCTTATATCTCTCGCGTCACACGACACAATAAGCGCACCCACGATGACACATACAAAGAGGACATCCAGCGGTTCCAATGGCGCTCCCCGTGGCTCCATTGGCGCTCCCAGCGGCCGATGACGACAACGGCGAGCAGTTCACCACGCTTCACATAGTGGACCCCCACATGAGGGGGAAGGCCCTCTCGGTGGTGTACACGAATGATCCGGTCTCGGTGGAGAACTCCATCCAAACTATGGAGGAGTTCCTTGCCGAGGGCAAGTACGGAGTGGTAGGCTTCGACCTCGAGTACAGCTTCGGTCGTGCCAGGAACGATCAGAAGGATGCCATCGCCCAGTTGTCCGTGCGACATGACGTCCTCGTCTACCACTATCACCTTGCCACAAGGCCTTGCGAGCGTTTTGCCAGGTTTATCAACAGCTCCGACTATAGTTTCGCTATGGTGGCACCACCAACAATCTAAAAGCGCTCAAGGTTTCGGACTTGAAATGCCCGAATCTTGTCAACATCCAGCACCACTACAAGGTCTGGGGTAGCGACAAAAAAAATTGAACTCCCTGGTTAACCTCGCCTCGGCCATCATCGAACCCTACTACATGAAGATGAACAATGAGAGCAATAAGGACAAGAACGCCTGGCAGAGTGTGTGGCATGAGAGACTGGATGAACAACATGTCAAGTACGCGGCCATGGACGCGTACACAAGCTACGAGATGTACAGGCAGATCGTTGACATGAGGAAGTGTCTTCTTCCTGCTCCATACGAGGGATCGAGCCACAGAGCAGTGGCGGGAGCGTCACAAGAAGTAGATGACTAGACGATCGTTTCTCCTACTTTAGAATGCATGCAATTGTTTATTGAGGTGTGTGCGAATGATCTGTATAGTCACTTATGTAATTGGATGTTTATTTCAGTTATATATATACATGTTATTCTACTGTAGACAGAGAAAATCACAGGGCTTATTAGCAGCAATCGTCTGTCTTATTATTGGTCTTCACACACATTTCTAATTACGGACCTGTTTGTTGCGTATCACACACATCTTGTTCAGTTGAACCGTTTCCATTGTGTTGCCTAATCACACACAGTTCATCCTAGTGAACCGTATGTCGTATATCGCACACGCCTTCATCTGGCTGCCCATTTGTTTTGTTCCTCCTCATCCCAAACAGTTAATTGAACTTAGCCATATGCCCTGCATCGCACACGCAACTAAAATCTGAACCGTGTTGACGCATCCGTCATCGCAAACACTTTGCACCTTTTTTGATGGTTTTTTACACCACCGTTAGCGATTATGGCATCACACACAGTTTCGTCAAAGGGTCTCTGATCGTAGTGTCGCGTTTGGACCATCCTACAGTAGTGTATGTAACTAGTTTGTAGGAGTGATGCGCGAACTACTTTGCAAGAATAAAACTAGAAATACTTTGCAAGATAATAAAAGTTAGGTGTTTAGTAAAAGGGTTTGTGTCAACAAGAAAGTTATTTGTCCCTAGGCAATCGATAACAAGTACAGGTAATCATTCTTGCAATTTTATATGAGGGAGAGGCATGAGCTAACATACTTTCTCTACTTGGATCATATGCACTTATGATTGGAACTCTAGCAAGCATCTTCAACTACTAAAGATCATTAAGGTCGTGAAACCCAACCATAGCATTAAGTATCAAGTCCTCTTTACTCCCATACGTCATACCCCACTTACTCGGGTTTAAGCTTCTGTCACTCTCGAAACCCACGATAAGCAAACCATGAACATATTGCAACTCCCTACAACAAGGACCCCTCATGTTTGCGTGAGAACGGAGGGCACCGTAGGACAGCACCATAAGTAAAATATACTATCATACCAACCAAGATCACGATTAACCCACAGGACAAAACGGATCTACTCAAACATCATAGGATAGCCAAATATCATTGGGAAATAATATATGGAGTTGAGCACCATGTTTAAGTAGAGATTACAGCCGAGAGAAGAGGTGTTACACCGCTGCATAGAGGAGGAGAAAGTTGGTGTTGACAGTAGCAAGATTGTTGATGTAGATCGTCGTCCCTTGCCTCGGTGGCACTCCATTCCTTGCCGCGCTCAACACATTCCATCGATGCTTCGCAGACTCGGGGGCTTCCTCATCCTGAATCCAGCACCAATCCCCTCTCCACTCATCCCACCTCTCATGCTACTTCCCAGGGATATAATCCCAGAGCCTCCTCGCCACCCGTGGCATCCAACAAATGTTTCAGGAGCAGTAACCCTTGTTCTCCACCTGCGGAACAAAGTAATGCCGGAATAGATCTATGTTGGGGGAGACTCCGACGAAATTCTCGCACAAGTGAACAAAAGTGGCCATGGTCGCCATTGCATTCGGTGCAAAGTCGAGAAGGTGGAACCCATAAATGGTCATGATCACCTCGAAGAACTCAGAGAAAGGGGGACAGAGGCCGCAGATGAAATAAGCACAGAAGAATCGGTACAAGTCTAGCGGATCTTATTTCCCCTCCGCCAGAACTATGGGCGCTCCATGCCCTTTCGGGACAGGCCTCCTCCACAGATACCCGTACCTTTCTTGAAGAACTGGGCCGTCTAGATTCGATAGAAGGAAGACGAGATCTCCCCTCCGCTTCCTGTTCAACTCCGCCGCCCTCTTGCTCCCCTCAGCGGCTACCTCCTTAGCCGCGACCGTCTGCTTACCTTTCTCTCCAGGTTTCTTCCCCATTTCCGCCGGCGCCGATGCGAATGGGGAAGGAGTTCGGTGAGAGGGGCGGCGGTGGACGGGAGAGAGGAAAGAGGAATTGTTGTTTGGTTTTGCGAAGGAAGATGATGGAAGGGCGAGCAACCGGCAAGTAAACCGTGTCGCTCCACATTTTCCTATCTTTAAGGGGAAAGGCATGAGGCGCAGGTGCGACGGTTCAGAAAGTTACCATTTTATCTCAACTGCAACAGTCCAACGACCCCACGACGTGCAGTAATTGCGCGAAGTGGACGTTGGATTGACTAGTCATCATGGCGAACCGGCATAAGCAGCCTTCTCTTGCCACGTGTCCGTGCACTGTTTGGGACCTAACCCAACGTGCCGTGCTACACATATGGCATAGGCCCGGGGGCTTATGTCGAGGAAAACAAATAGGGGTATATTGTGACGCCCGGATAATTAAGCTACAGTAACCCTCTCCTAATGATGCCATGTCACCGCTGTCACTGTAGTTAATCTCGCGATGGTTAAAAAAAAGATTCAAATTCAAATTTAAAATAAAGACAAACAACAAAAGTTTTCAAACTTTAAAACTAAAATGTTCGAGTTGTGCCAAATAATGCAAAGGTAATTGTGGTGAAGAAACCCCACTTTTATAAAAGCTTTAAATACTCTAAAATGAATAAAACAATAGCAAAACAATTAATGAAATGCCTTTTATAATTAATAAAATGTTAAACTATTCTACTTAGGGACTAAACATTTTATGGTAGTGGGTTTAGTGGTAGTACTAATTTAGGGGTCATTTTTGTACTTTACAAAAATAAAATAAAAGGAGGAACAAAGTAAAACAGAAAAGAAATAAAATACATATAAGAAAATAAAACTAAAATACAAAAAAAGGCCTCGTGGCCAACTGAACCTCGGCCCAGCCAGTGGCCCAGCTGGCCCCAGCCACCCGAATGGGCCGGCCCACCCCGCGCCCTAGCCTACTAACCCCCCGGTCCGACCGACCGAAACCCTAACCCCCTCACCGCTCCCACTCGCCCCCACTCCCTCCCCTCGTCCCCCCCACGTTCTCTCTCTCCCACTCCCGATCCAATCGGGATCGGGATCGATCCCGCCCGGCGCTACCCATCACCGCCACCCGAAGCCACCTCGCGGCGCCCATCCCCGGCGCCGCCCCGCCCGGTCACCGCCTCCTCCTCACCTCACCCCCCGAGTCGCCCCCGACGCCCATCCGCGTGCCGCCGTCGATCTGGATCTGGGACTCGGTCCCGACGCCACAGCCGCTTGGAGTCCCCCCTCGCCGGAGCCACGACGTCGCCGGACCGCGTCCTCGTCCCCTCCTCGCGCCGCTTCATCAAGCCTCGCCGCCCCCGTTCCTCTACGCGCCCGTGAGCTCACCCTCCTCCCTCCCCTGGCTTCGGCCATCTCCCGACTTCGCTAGCGCCCGCACACCCCGGCCCCTGCAGCTACACATGCTCGCGTCGTCCTCGGCCGCGCCCGATGCGCGCTCACCTCGCCGTTTGCCGCATGGTCACCCACACCCATCGTTCTGGCGCGCTGTTGCCACGGCCGGCATCGCCGGCGGCCGTCCGCGTGGGCTAGTGCCCGTCCAGCCGTGCCCCGTCTGAACCCTGTCGCAGCCGAGCCCACAACGGGCCTACTCGTCGATCCGTCGCCCCTGTCTCGCGCCCGCGCTCCACCGCACCTCGCGTAGTCCGGCCGCCGTCGCCGGGCCGCGCGCTCGTGCCCCCGCCGCGGCCCCGGCTGGCCTGGGGTAGCACCCAGTTGGGCCGGCACCCAGCGCCCGCTGCCCTCTAGCGCCCAGTGCCAGCTTGCGGCCTGTGCCTATGACACTGGGCCCCACGCCCCTGAGAACGAAAATGGAAAGAAAAGTAATTTATAAAAATAAAATTAATAATAAGAAGAAATAAAAATATTAATTAATTAAATTAATTAACTTAATTAATTATGTTTAATTAACCTAGTTAACTAATTAACCTAACTAAATAATGTTAATTAGCTAATCAGTCAATGACTAGTGGGACCCACACGTCAGTTTGACCGAGTCAACACCTCTGTTGACTGCTGACGTCATGCTGACGTCAGCTTGTACTATTCTGGATAATGTTGAATTAAATTATTTAAATAAATCCTGGAAATGAATTAAATCTTTAAAAATTAATATTAAATAATCCATATCTCGGATGAAAAAACTTTGTACATGAAAATTGCTCAGAACGACGAGACGAATCCGGATATGCAGCCCGTTCGTTCGCCACACATCCCTAGCATAGCAAGCTAGCAAATTTCCCCTTCCGGTTCATCTATCCGAAAACACTAAACACCAGGAATACTTTCCCGGATGTTTTCCCCCCTTCGCCGGTATCACCTACTACCGCGTTAGGGCATACCTAGCACCGCGTATTGCCTCGTTATGTTTTTGTGATGCTTTGTTTGCTCCATATTTACTGTTCCTTCCCCCCTCTTCTCTCCGGTAGACTACGAGACTGACGCCACTGCTGGTGCCCCGATCGACTACGGTGTTGACGACCCCTCCTTGTCTGAGCAACCAGGCAAGCCCCCCCTGATCACCAGATATCGCCTAGTCTTCTCTATACTGCTTGCATTAAAGTAGTGTAGCATGTTACTGCTTTCCGTTAATCCTATCCTGATGCATAGCCAGTCCTTGCTTCTACTGTTGTTACCTTTACCTGCAATCCTACATGCTTAGTATAGGATGCTAGTTTTCCATCAGTGGCCCTACATTCTTGTCCGTCTGCTGTGCTATACTATCGGGCCGGGATCACTTGGGCGGTGATCACGGGTATATACTTATATACTATATACATGACACATGTGGTGACTAAAGTCGGGTCGGCTCGTTGAGTACCCGCAAGTGATTCTGATGAGGGGGCTGAAAGGACAGGTGGCTCCACCCCGGTAGAGGTGGGCCTGGGTTCCTGATGGCCCCCGACTGTTACTTTGTGGCGAAGCGACAGAGCAGATTGAGACCACCTAGGAGAGAGGTGGGCCTGGCCCTGGTCGGCGTTCGCGGATACTTAACACGCTTAACGAGTTCTTGGTATTTGATCTGAGTCTGGCCATTTGGTCTATACGCACTAACCATCTACGCGGGAGTAGTTATGGGTATCCCGGCGTCGTGGTATCAGCCGAAGCCTTCGTGACGTCAGCGACTGAGTGGCGCGCGCCGGATTGGACTGGAACGCCACTAGGCTAGGTCTGCTTCCGGCTGCGTACGCAACGTGCAGGTGTGCAATGGGCGATGGGCCCAGACCCCTGCGCGCATAGGAGTTAGACCGGCGTGCTGACCTCTCTGTTGTGCTTAGGTGGGGCTGCGACCTGTTGATCTTCCGAGGCCGGGCATGACCCAGAAAAGTGTGTCCGACCAAATGGGATCGAGCGTGTTGGGTTATGTGGTGCACCCCTGCAGGGAAGTTTATCTATTCGAATAGCCGTGTCCCTCGGTAAAAGGATGACCCGGAGTTGTACCTTGACCTTATGACAACTAGAACTGGATACTTAATAAAACACACCCTTCCAAGTGCCAGATATAACCCGGTGATCGCTCTCTAACAGGGCGACGAGGAGGGGATCGCCGGGTAGGTTTATGCTATACGATGCTACTTGGAGGACTTCAATCTACTCTCTTCTACATGCTGCAAGATGGAGGCTGCCAGAAGCGTAGTCTTCGACAGGATTAGCTATCCCCCTCTTATTCTGGCATTCTGCAGTTCAGTCCACTGATATGGCCCTTTACACATATACCCATTGCATATGTAGTGTAGCTCCTTACTTGCGAGTACTTTGGGTGAGTACTCACGGTTGCTTTTCTCCCTCCTTTTCCCCTTTCTATACCTGATTGTCGCAACCAGATGCTGGAGTCCAGGAGCTAGAGATCCCGAGGATGATGCTACATGGAGTTCGGCTTCGAGGAGTAGTTAGGAGGTCCCAGGCAGGAGGCCTTGCCTTTTCGATCGTTGCTACTTTTGGGCTAGCCTTCTTAAGGCAAACTTGTTTAACTTATGTCTGTACTCAGATTTTGTTGCTTCCGCTGACTCGTCTATGATCGAGCACTTGTATTCGAGCCCTCGAGGCCCCTGGCTTGTATTATGATGCTTGTATGACTTATTTATGTTGTAGAGTTGTGTTGTGATATCTTCCCGTGAGTCCCTGATCTTGATCGTACACATTTGCGTGCATGATTAGTGTACGGTCAAATCGGGGGCGTCACATATATATTTTTCCCCTGACTCTTGCACGGATAGTGGACCGCAGGCATGGGAGCAAGATTACAGCAACAAGGTCAGGCCAAAGTACAAGAGATCAAGATATTCACAGGACGAACATGTAGATCAAGAGGACTAAGGCCAAGCCAGAGAAGTAAGAAATCATCAGAAGAAGAACCTCCCTTGCCGGGCAGGAGAGCCTGGCAAGGACGGGGCTACCCCCAGAAGAAAAAATCCTAGACATCCCGGCAGGGCCTGCCGGGACTCGCGGAGGAAGAGCCACCTCACCAAACCACCTCACCACGACACATGTGATCGATCAATGCGGTGTCAAGCCGCAAAGTGACTAAGTGGCAGCCATTCACCACATGGTAGCCTCTTTCTACAAGAAATACCTACAGACAACACCCATCCTGCGACGTGTCGAGCGAGCAGGCGCAGAAGCTGGCGAAGCAGCCCAGCAAGGCTTGCCGGGCAAGCAATGATGTGACGGCGAGCGGAGCATTTCATGCGCTCTGTCAGCCTGCAGAGTTAGGTATGATAGCACAGTTTGCTATCTTATCAGTGCATAATGACTAATTTGCCATTGTGATGACCCCTTAATCTATAAAAGGAGGCCCATGGCAACCGTAGAAAGGGTTAGAAGGCTGGACACCCACACATTCATACACGTGTAGCCACTGTCGCCCCCAAGGCAACCCTGCCGGGCAGGTGTTGTACGCTCCACCACCATTCTTCCACCATCAATCCACCAAAGCAGGAGTACGGTTTTATGCCAAACGGCGGCCCGAACCTGGGTAATATTCCCCGCGTAATCTTGGCCATGCCGCCCCACATTCTTCTGCTCTTTGTGCAACGTGCCATCCCCCCATCGAACCAACAAGGGACCTTTGGTCCCATAGGTGGCCATGGTTACCCACGACATCTTTGGCGTGCCAGGTAAGGAGCAGCGCTTGCGCGAACCAGAAAGTGGAGGCAGCGCGCCATTTTTGTGGTAGCCTACCCGGACTTTTTGGCATCTGTGGCACCTGCGAAGACACGAAGACCCAGCAGGGCCGTCCCAGGGCCCGCCTTATTGAGCACCACGATCCGCTGTGGCCGCGACTACGGCGAAGCTTTCTACCGGAGGAGGTATGCTCCTCCCCGGCGACCCATGCGGCATGACCGCTGCTCGAGCACCATTCGGGAAAAAGGGACAAGGTGCGTGAGTGCGAGGTTCCTCATTTACGTCCCTCTCCTTCGTCAGCAGTCGAGCCGCTTTAACGTTGGCATGACCAATGTCCATGACTACCATGCAATACTCGATTCAGCATTTACCCCATTTCAGGAAATCCTGAGTGAAACGCTGGTATGAATCCATTGATTGATGCCCCGACAAGTGCGCTCCGGCAAGGTTGTCTGCGTTGGCGTGATCCACGTGATGGCTATTACCGAGCTGCTTGAAAGGAGTGGGGGAAGCAAGAACGACCGGACGAGCTCGACACCGTATGCCAGTTCCCGCCAGACACGCGTGATGTGTATCGGTCCCTGCCAGGAACCAGAGAGTTAATTACTTGTCCCCCGTCCTTCCGTACATCGTGAGCACACCAGATGCACACAACCAAAGGGGACAAGGAGGAGCGAGAACAAAAGCTATGTTCACATTATCATTTCTTATTAATGCATTTCGGGTTTTTGCGATCGTTTATCCCTTGGCTTCAGTAGGTGTTCATACTATGAAACCCTCGTGCGATGGAACCTTCGCTAGTGTCTTTGTCTGCACCATTGTTCTGTCTCGAGCCATGCTCACAGAAACGAGAAGCTACGTCGAGAACTACCAAGGAAAAACATGTTGGGACGCATCCACGCCAAGATAAATGTTAAGGGCTAGGCCCTTACGACAATCGCGGCAATATGATATCGGCAAGCATCCAGAACATACATAGGGAATAATCGTACGAACACAAGCGTATAAGCTCAAAGGGGTAAACGCGCATTAAAGATCCAACAAAGGGCATCAGTTTCACGCAAGCATAGAAGAGTACAGTACTTAAATACAAAACCTACGTCATGTTTTGTTACAGGATAGCGCGAGGAAGACAATGGCCCATCACTTGGCCTGGCGATAGCTTGAGGCCTTTGGGACATGGAGGACCTTGGCGGCTCGAAGGGCGGCTTTCTCCTTGGTAGCAGAGATGTCGGTGCCTGCCAACGGCTTCCTGAAGCCGTCGTCGAGGTCAAGATCTGGGTGGCGGCAAGCGATGTTGCTCAGGACCATGAGGAGGGCGTCGTCGGCAAGCTTTCGAGACTTGGTCGCGAAGCGCTCTGCCTTCCCCTCTTCATGCGCCTTCAGCTTGTCAATCAGCTCGTTGAACAAGACTCCCAGCTTGGCACTAGGGGTCTCCTGCTTGCTACCCGAATAGACTGGCCCCTCCATGCCCATCGCCACGGTCTGAGCAGCAAGACGCATGGCCACGTAGACCATGCTCCTGATCCAGAGGTTCGCCTGCTCAGACTGGTTCGCCAGCTTGTCCTCTGCATCCTTCCAGAGGCGCTGGGTTGTGTTCAGATCCTTGGTCAGTTGCTGCTGGCGGAGTTCGCTGGACTCTGCCGCGCTTTCCAGAGTGCCGATCCTGGCCTTCAAGTCATTAACGGTGCCATTTGCAGCTTCAAGGTTTTGGGTCTTGGAGGAAAGCTACGACTAGGCATCGTTCAGAAGGACCTCCATCTTCCGTGCTTCCTCCTTGAGGGCCTCCACCTCCTTGGTGCTTTCGGCAAGCTCTTCTATCAGCTTGGTCACCTGTCGGTCAAGATTACTTTTGGCAGCAAATGCGGCAGCAAGATCATTAGTGATTTTCTTCAGCTGCATGGCAGAGTTAATGGTGAGGGCGTCCATGGCTGCCTTGTGCTTGTCCTCCAACTCCTTGGTATGCTCCTGCACTAGAGCCTCCAGTTCGTCATCCTTGGCGCGAAGGGTGCCTTCGAGCTTCTCCTCTTGGAGAGAGATCTCCCGCTCTCTGGCGTCCAGGAGTGCCTTACGATCCACCAAACGCGTCTCGCGAGCCATGACGTCTTCCCTCGTCATCAGGAGCGTCTCCTGCTGCCTCATCAGTGCCTAGACTGCTTGCCGTGCCACTCACGCAGCTTCAGGCACTTCTCCTTCAGTTTCTGATCTCCCTTGTTGGCGGACTGGCGCCGCTCGTTGAGCTCTTGCCACTTCTGGTTGTGCCGCTCTCGCACCTCTTTAGGGCCTGTCGCCATCGACCCCATGAAGAACAAGTCCTGAGCAATGGCAAGAGAGTCTTCTACCTCCTCAGCTCCTTGGTACAACAATGTTAGGATGCGCTGGGGTTGTTCGTTAAGATCTGTGCTCGCCACCTTTAAAGGGTCAGGGGCTCGAGCCCGGGCTGTGTAAGCACCAGCTCCAGGCGGCTCGAAGACGACGACGGAAGCTCCACGGAGGGGCCGAATGAAGGAAGCGGATCCATGGTTTGGAGAGGAACTTACCCTCAACCACCGCTTCCTCCTCCGGGGTGTTCTCCACCACCGCCAAGGAGTCATGGGCACTCCGGCAGCAAGATCTTGTCCCTCTGCAGCAGCAATCTCAACAACCTCGTCCGCATCAGTCCTCCCTATGTTGGCCACCACCTGCAGTAGGTCTCGCTCTTCAGCATGGGGGTCTACGGATGAGAAGACAGGCGAACAATAAAGAGGCAGAAGTTTTAGATAATTGGGATATGAGGAGAGGTAATCTGAACAAGAGAGGAAAAAGAGCTTGGGTCGATTACCAGGAGAAGTCTGCCGGGCAGAGACCTCAGTTTCCCCGGCAGAATCTGTTGCCGGACCATGGACTCCACCCTCTGCCATAGCAGTCTCGGTAGCTCTTTGCGTGATCTCATCCGCGGGGGGCTCCGTAGGGGTTTCTTCGGCTCGGTCGGCGGAGGAGACATTCCCTTCCGGGAGGGGCTCGCCCTGTGTCATCTCACCGCCCCCTCCGGCTGAGCGAACAGGGAGGCCATCCCCATCACCTCCAGCAGAAGGGACCGACCCCCCACTTCCGAGCCGAGAACTGGACTTGGGGCTCGGCACGGAATCCTCCTCGTCGCTCCCCGCCAAGGCCAGGCTCTCCGCGGTCTTCGGTGACCCGGCACGCTGGAGCCTCTTTCGTGGATGGTAGATGAGGGTTTCCGTGTCCTCCTTCACCACTCTAGCAGCAACAACAAAACAAAAGGCCAGTCAGCAAAGGTAATCAAGTATACCAAAGCTATTTAAGACAGGGGAAGTTTACCTTAGTCTTCCTCAATGAGCATGGAGTTCAAGTTGAACTCCATGGGAGGCGAGGGTTCCCTTCCTCTCTTCGGAGGTGGAGGGGCAGAACTCTCCGGCAGCTTTGGCGCCCGGCATGGCGCCGAGGGCTCCGATGGAGGTGAGCTCTGTGAAGAACTCGAGCCGGATTGGGGGCTGGAATCAACCTCCACATCCGTCGATTGCTTGGTGGGGGAAACCTTGATTCTAGCAAGGTGAGGGGATTGGCGGCATGCCACATTGGCCTTCGTGACCTTGGTGGTGGTCTTCTTCACCCTCTTGGCGGCGGGCGCTGGATTGGGAGCCGCCACCCCCCGGTTAGCAGCACGCCTATGGGGGCGTTGTCTGTGTCAAAACCGGCGGATCTTGGGTAGGGGGTCCCGTACTTTGCGTCTAAGGTCGATGGTAATAGGAGACAAGGGACACAATGTTTACCCTGGTTCGGGCCATCTCTATGGAGGTAATACCGTACTTCCTACTTGATTGATCTTGATGAATGTGAGTATGACAAGAGTTGATCTACCACAAGATCGCAATGGCTAAACCCGAGAGGCCTAGCTTGTATGACTATGATTATGAGTCTCCCTCCTCCCCGGACTAAGTCCTTCGGTTTATATAGACACCGGGGGAATCTAGGGTTACACAAGGTCGGTTACAAAGAAGGAATCTACATATTTGGTCGCCAAGCTTGCTTTCCACGCCAAGGAGAGTCATATCCGGACACGGGTGCAGTCTTCGGTCTTCGTATCTTCACAGCCCATCAGTCCGGCCCAGGGCTAACAGGCCGGACGCCCGAGGAACCCTTAGTCCATGACTCCCTAAGTAGCCCCTGAACGTGGCTTCAGTGACAAGGTATCCGGCGCGTAGATCTGTCTTCGGCATTGCAAGGCGGGTTCCTCCTTCCGAACTCCAAAATAGTCTTCTGGCATATCGACGTGTCCGGACCTATAACACACACCACACACAACCGCAGAGAGAATATAACATTCGACGAGTCCAATCCGCTGACAACATTTTGTAACATGACATCACGTCTGCCCGGTCTTAATTTCGAACCTTTTTTCGTCCGCCGCTCCATGTTTCGAGACGCGGTTGCCATTGGCACGTCTTGTCAAAGCAGAGATCGTGTCCCCTTATTATGTGATTCTCATCAATACGGGCGTGGGTAACCCAACCATTTTTAGGGTACAACTCCTTGGGAATAGGCAAGTTTGAAGGCCCAGGAGGAGGCTTTTGATATTCACGACCTTTATAAAGGGGCACAGACCCGTCTTTCTTCTCCACGCTTGCTTCTTCCTCAACCCTTACTACCTCGAGTTCCAACACCCAGGTTTCAATCGCCACAAGCCTTAGTCATGTCCGGATCCAGCCGTCAGGGCCGGTCGGTGGCTTCTTCTATCACAGAAGAGGATATTGCGAAGCTTCGGGCGGCAAGATATCTGACCGCAGAAATCCTCCATCGGCTTCCCACGGAAGGCCAGGTTATCCCTACCCCCAGATCCGGTGAGAGGTTCGTGTCCGTTTCCCACTTCCTCCGAGGATTAGGGTTCGCCCTTAATCCCTTCGTCCGGGGGCTCATGTTCTATTATGGACTTGATTTTCACAATCTCGCCCCGAACTCTGTTCTTCTCATCTCGGCGTTTATCGTCACGTGCGAAGCCTTCCTCCGAACTCCTCCGCACTTCGGCTTGTGGCTCAAGACCTTCAATGTGAAGCCGCAAGTGATAGAGGGGGAGCAGGCGGAGTGCGTTGGTGCCTCAGTGAGCAAGCTTACCAGCGTTGTTTGGCTAAAAGGATCCTTCACAGAATCTTCCGACTTATGGCAGCAGGAGTGGTTCTATATCACCGAGCCCCGTGATTCCAAGTGGGCAGTTGCGCCTGCGTTCTGATCCAGCCCCCCAATTTAGCTTGCATCATGGATTAATAAGGGGTTGGACTGGGGGTCAGTTGATGAAGTGCGGACTCTGCAAGGTCGTATCCGAAGCCTCGTTGAGAAGGATATCAATCTCGTCAACGTTATTCAGGTAATGCTGGTCCGCCGGTCCCTGCCGTGCCAGCGATAGCCTCTCCGCATGTGGGATTTTAATCTAGAAGGGCCATGGACTCTTCAATACTTCTTCGGCACTATGCACGAAGGAATGTGGAAATTATTTTTCGGGAAACGAAAACAATGGCCGGACACCACCGAAGATATCTGCCTTGACTGCAACCATCCGAACACCCCGGTAAGCGCTCAACATCTGAACACCTTTTAGTCAAGCATCCCGTAATAAGATATTGAGCAATCCATTTTCTCCAGGGGTGGATAAAGAAAGTGGAACGAATTAGGTGTCCGGCCCCCCTTCCCGAAGACTCAGCGGACGCCGTGCTAACAAGGATGCTGGCCCCGACACCGTACCAGGTGCCTATGAAGGAGGGCAAGAACAACAAGACAGGAGGCGACCCTTTTCCCAGAGATAAATCAGACACCATGTCCGGGGAAATCAAAGTTTCTTCGCCCAAAGACAAAGGTGCAGGAGAAGCGAACATCCTTCTCCTCATGGCAAGAAAAGGGCCGTCTCCGAAGCTTGGGAGGAGAAGTCTCCCAAGAGAGACAAAATTCCATCGTCGGGCGGCGCAGGCTTGGCAAGCAACATCATCACACAGTTTCATCATGAGGACAAGCCTCTAGCCAAATCGTAAGTGAAGCAGGGTGCTTTAAACATATCCCGCTCCTTTCTTGTTACCGGAGTAGCATCTAATACATATGTCTTCGCAGTTCGGCGCATAATTTTCCTCAACAATCCTCTTCCTCGGGAGATCTTCTCCCGGAGATGATGGAGAGTGATATGCCTCCCCCAACCTCCTCGCCCAATAGGGCGGACGACTTCGAGGTGTCGCCGCGGAGGGTTTCTCCTGACCGACAAGCAGTGCGGGGGGCGAAGGAGACCTTACCCGAAGGTGGTCCATCTATTGCCCAGGGTTCGGGGGCCAATAATGAAGGTCCCGGACTATCCATTTACAGCCGGAGATGATTCTGGAGACGAGTGAATGGGTTCCTTCAAAGGAAGGCCGTACTCCTGCAGCGGCTTCCAAAGATCCAGAAGCACTGGACATGTTAACGAACATGCTGCGACAAGCGTCTGTCTCAGAGGAGCACCGCGCCCTGATGGATGCGGTGGTCGAGAGGGTTCTGTCCGCGAAGAGCGGATTGAATGAAGCCTTCATGAGCCTGCTAAGAGGCTTCGAGGTTTGTGATATAATTTTTCCAACTGTACTTTATTCGCAAAATGCACCTGTGTATAGATAGTAGCCCCTGATACTCGGATTGCCTTCCCAAGGGAGGCGATCGGAGGATAAACAATATATGCTCAGGTTACAATTTGATGTAATTGGAACGCAGGCCGTCCCCCCCCCCCGGCGACTGTCCGGACTACAGAAGTAGCCGAGCTGCAGCGGAAGCTCGATGTGGTAGGGGATGACATTGTGTTGATCAATAGGCGTCTTGACGAGTCGCAAGGTATGTGTTTGGAGCGGTCGTGACACATGCGTGCTTTATAATATAAGCGTGACGCTGAAATTTTTGTACTGAATGTGCATGACCGCATATGGCGCTGCCGCAATTGAGGTTCTTCGGGCGGAGCTAGCCCGGGCCAAGGAGCAGGCCCGGTTTAGTAATGCGGCTGCTGAAAAGGCATCGGTCTAGTTAAAGGCCGAACAGGCTGCTCGGCGTCAAGACGAGGAGAAAATATCCATGATGGCGCTTGAACAGAAGGATGCAGCTGGCCGCTCTGAATTCCTTGAGAAGGATAATAAAGCCAAAACAGCTGAACTTGACAAGGCCTTACAAGAGGCGAAAGAAGCGCGGTCTGAATCCAGAGCAGCCCGTGAGGAGATCCAGCAAGCTGGGGAGATTGCGGCCGGTAAGCCCCTTTTGCTACAGGCTAAGTTCGGCGATCCGAACTATGCTCAGCTTAACCAAGTGTGGAGTTCTCCAGACGAGTTTTCAGACTTGTCGAAGAGTTCTTCCGATGCGGCGCGGTTTTACCAAGCGCGAGAGGGGTATGCAATGGAGAAGCTTTCCTGGTCACAATTTGGCGCAACAAAGCACCCTCTGTTGCTGAATGAACAGATGTCCCAATGGGCCGAGCTTCATAGGATATCTAGCGCTGCCATGAAGAACGTCATAATCCGGCTGTGGCCGACTGAGCCTCTTCCAAATAGCTACTTCGGCTTGGTGCAGCTGCTTGTTGATGCGGCACCACGTATCGACGCTGTTAAGCGGTCGGCGAGCACTGAGGGTGCACGGATGGCCTTTGCCCGTGTCAAGACATACTGGGGGAAGATGAAGGCCATCGATGTTGCGGCGAAGAGTCCACCCAAGGGCGAGGACCATCATGCACTGGAGCATTATTTTGAGGGCATCTTAGCGGCTGCCCGCTTGATTGAGGGTCAATGCTCGAAAGACATAATGTTTGAGTGAGGTGTATGGGAATTGTAAAGGACAATTTTATATTTAATCCATTTTTATGTTTTTGCTCGAAAGCTTTTGTTCCTCCTGTGCGGCCGTTTTTATATAATCTGAAAATTTTCCAGTCGTCGACTTCAGCCCCCTCGTAGGAAGTACGGGGGTGTTCGGAAAAGCATTTGATCACTCTTGACCCAACGTCCTGGTCCATGAAGGAGGTGACAATGCGGCGAACCAGGCAATCAGACTATAGGGCGTTAACACTTTCACTTAGCCACAGGAGTTTTATGGTGGGTCTACGATATAGCCCCTGGTATGTACGCAGCTTATTTTAATACGATGAATTGCAAAATTGATCTAAAAAAGATCCTTCGTATGACACGGAGAGAATCACTAAAGATTCCGATAAGTCGTCGAGTGGTTGACCAGCTCTCGCCGCATCATGACAGTCAGTTTTCGGCTTTCTCTACTGAGGTGCTTGACCAGATGAACCGGAAGCACAATCGCAGTAGTTCTCCCTTTAATACCCTAGCCGATAGAGAGGAACGTAGGGTAGCAAGCACAGGAGCCGGGCAACCCAACTATTGACCCAAGACATGATTCGGAGCTGATGCATATAAGGCCAAACGCGCAATGCCGAAGTACGCTATAAAGTTGTTCGGACTTGCCGGCAACTCATTTGTTCTCATACCGAGCCCCTGGCAAGTAATGCCGAGGTGTGTGTGTAAAACAACCAGAGGAGAAAAAATTCTGGGTCGATTAGGAAAAAGTCAATGCTGAACACTGGTTACTTTTACTGGGAGCTGAGTGATATGCCAATTATTATTATAGATAACAAAGCTGCAACCCTGGCTATTTGACATGCCAGGGGTCGAAGGCTGAGGAAAAAGGCATGTTACAGGCTCAAAATAGAGAGCGCGGTCTACAAAAAGTTATTTTGGACCTCCTGTCGCAGGCCTGCACCGCCTGTCCTCGGTTAAGGGACTCCTTGGCAGGAATAACCCTTGAATGCTTGTACGAACCCGAACACTGGTAGAGTACGCGGGGTGACCGGCCCTTGACCTACCTGTGGAGGGGATAATAAAAAAAGGAAAGAAGGCAATTAGAAAAGTAGGGGGTTGCAGGCCCACCCGTATTGTGCTTCCACTGATGCCCAGGGTATTTCAAGTGCATATTTATGTACGCGCGGTGCCCACTTCGAGGGCATATTAGGCGAACGGCGGAAGCCGAATTGCTAGTCCAATGTGGACATTCATCGGTCATGTTGAATGGATACCGGCGGTATGATGGCCGACGTGGTATGCGGCGTGATAAGGCCGCTGTGTAGTTCGGCTGAGGTAGCCATAGTATGATCTCTTGTACAGAGGGAGTGTTCCATGCGCTCACCCCTAGGGGTTTGTATCACGTATACCATGTTTACTGTTTTTGCTTCGGGGGGAAACTACTTCTGACCCCCGTTGTTCGGTTGGTGAGCATCTTTGTCGTTGCTATCGCCGGGCGGCCTCTTCCCCTTGTGTTTGGCATTTAACTTGCCGGCCTGTTTGAACACCCAACAGCTTATGTTGGTGTGATTAGCTGGTCTATTGGGGTGGCCATGAATCTGGCAGGGCCTATCCAATATTTTGTCTAAATTGGATGGTCCATCTTTGTTTGTTGTAGATGGCTTTTTCCATTGGCCGGGTTTGGGGCCGCTGAATCCAGCATTGACCGCTGTGTCCTGTGTGCCCTCATTATTATTGCGACTTATTTTTATTGCGTCGTGGCTTTCCATTACCGTCCCGCCCTTCGGAGGTGCCCGGATCGCTAGTGCTATTGCTTCTACGGGGGAGCCAACTGTCTTCTCCCGCGCAAAAGTGGGTCATCAGAGCGGTAAGGGCTGACATAGACTTTGGTTTTTCCTGACGGAGGTGGCGGGCAAGCCACTTGTCCCGGATGCTATGTTTGAAGGCCGTGAGGGCTTCTGCGTCCAGACAGTCAACAATTTGGTTCTTTTTAACTAAGAACCTAGTCCAGAGCTTTCTGGCGGACTCTCCGGGCTGCTGGACAATGTGACTTAGGTCATCGGCATCCGGTGGGCGGACATATGTACCTTGAAAGTTATCACGGAAGGCATCTTCCAACTCCTCCCAGCTGCCAATTGAGTTTTCAGGCAGACTATTTAACCAGTGTCGATCTGGTCCTTTGAGTTTTAACGGGTGGTATTATATGGCATGAAGGTCGTCTCCGCGGGCCATATAGATATGGAGAAGGAAATCCTCAATCCACACCGTGGGATCTTTTGTTCCGTCGTATGATTCAATATTTACGGGTTAAAACCCTTCTGAGAACTCGTGATCCATTACTCCATCTGTGAAGCAAAGGGGGCGTGCGGCGCCTCTATATCGGGCCGCATCGCGACGTAGCTCCGATGGAGTCCGTGTGCGGTTTTCAGCCCGGGCGTGACTAGGTTTGTCGCATTCGAATAGATAGCCATCGTCGCGTGTCGAGGTACGTCCTCGCGATCTGTAGATCGATCTGGTATATCCTGCTTTACTGTCCAGGTCCTGCCGAAGGTCGTATGTATCACCCCGAGTTGTGATGTTTCTATTTTTGCGTGGCGATGAGGCCGGTTGCTGTTCGGCTTGAATTGTCGCTTTATCCTGACCAAGTTGTGGTTGGCCTGCCGCATTGTCCCGACCGCGCTGTGGTTGGTCGGCCGCGTTGCGCGAGTGAGGTATGAGCTCTGGCGCCTCCTCATCAAACTGGGGTAGCAGTTTGCGCTTTGGGTAACTCCTGGCTGGGAGCTTGAGGCCGTATTCTTCGGCTGCCAGGACATTAGTCCATCTGTCATTGAGCAGATCTTGGTTAGCTTGAAGCTGATGCTGTTTCTTTTTTAGGCTCCTTGCAGTGGCTATTAGCCTGCACTTGAAGCGCTCCTGCTCGAGCGGTTCCTCGGGTACGGTGAAATCCTCGTCGTCGAGGCTTACCTCATCTTCGGAGAGCGGAAGATAATTATCGTCCTCCGAATCGTCCTGTATGGCCTGTTCATCAGGGCTAACTTGCCCATTTTCCCGCTCCTCCTATTCAGAGGTTACCTCGATGGGGTCTTTATTATCTTCAGGTTCGTCCGGAGTTTAGCACATCGCTCAAGGGCGAGTGCTGGAGGATATCTGTGCCGCTAAACTTGAAGATCGATAAATGATCAAGTTCGGCGTCCACGGACTCACATGGTTCGAAACTTACACCCAGAGAAGAGTCCCGAGTTCCGGTGACACGAATATTGTGTGATGTTAAGTCCATGTGCGGCTCCAATGCCGGGAATCTGTGGCCTCCGTGGTGGGGTTGAGCCTCCAATCCTTGGATGCCGCACTATGCTCCGGATCTAAGGCCATAGTGGTTGCAGGAGCTATCTCCTGGATGCGGTCTGACGACAGATTTAGGTCATGTTCATCAAGGTGACCAGGAGCGATCGCCGCGGTCTCGAATCCGGCTAAGATCAAATCTCCACGGATGTCCGCGACATAATTCGAGCTCCCAAATCTGACCTGATGGCCAGGGGCGTAGCTATCGATCTGCTCCAGGTGGCCAAATGAGTTGGCCCGCAGTGCGAAGCCGCCGAACACGAAGATCTGTCCGGGGAGGAAAGTTCCTCCTTGGACAGCGTCATTATTGATGATTGAAGGGGCCATCGAAACATTTTTGTCGACGTCACAGTGGAACTCTCAATGAAAGCACCAATGTCGGTGTCAAAACCGGCGGATCTCGGGTAGGGGGTCCCGAACTGTGCGTCTAAGGTCGATGGTAACAGGAGACAGGGGACACAATGTTTACCCAGGTTCGGGCCCTCTCTATGGAGGTAATACCCTACTTCCTGCTTGATTGATCTTGATGAATATGAGTATTAAAAGAGTTGATCTACCACGAGATCGTAATGGCTAAACCCTGGAGGCCTAGCTTGTATGACTATGATTATGATTCTCTCTCCTCCCCGGACTAAGTCCTTCGGTTTATATAGACACCGGGAGGATCTAGGGTTACACAAGGTCGGTTACAAAGAAGGAATCTACATATTTGGTCGCCAAGCTTGCTTTCCACGCCAAGGAGAGTCCTATCCGGACATGGGTGCAGTCTTCGGTCTTCGTATCTTCATAGCCCATCAGTCCGGCCCATGGCTAACAGGCCGGACGCCCGGGGACCCCTTAGTCCAGGACTCCCTCAGGCGCTGGTCCAAGACCAGCTAGGGGGCTTGAGACCCAGCCGCAAGCCACTTCGCCTCGGGCTCCGCCACCTCACCAACATCCTCCTCCTCGTGGAGCTTCATTGCCGCTGTGGCTAGGGCCTCTAGCCCAACAAAGTTGTTCGCGGCAGGAACATCCGCGGCAACCCCTTCCGTGGCCTGCACCTCGCAGCCACCATGAGAACAACTCTCGTCCTCAGCTTTCCCCTTGCCCTTCCTGGCCTACGCGGCCCTTGCCATCTCCGCAAAGTGGGCAGCCTTGTCCTCCTCGACCCTCCTTAAGATATACGCCACCTCCATGGAGGAGGTGCGTTTGTACATCCCAGCCTCAATCCTGGAGGCCTTCTCCACCAGGGTGCTGGACCAGTGGAGCTCTTCATCGAGGGTGGGCAGCCGCCAATCACTTGCCACCCCCTTAGCATCGCAATCCGACATCCACTTCAGTATCTGATCCCGGGCTGAGTTGATATTCAGAGGGATAACAGTTCCCGGGAGCTTGAACATCTCAAAACAACCAAACAATTGGTTGCACAACCAGGCGTGGCCATAAAATGACAAGTTGTTGGCCAATCCTGGGAGCAACCTCATCCTGTCCCCGACATCGCCATATAACTAGGCGGGTTTATCCCTCTCCTGTAGCAGCGAGAAGCGGCGGAGAATAAAATTGGCCCCCACATGCTCAATGGTTAGCCCGGCAGCCTTCAAATGGGTAATCTTGTTGATTGCCACGCGCAACCTATCTTCAGTAATGCCATGAGCGCTTCATTCCTTGCCGCGCTCAACACATTCCATCCATGCTTCGCAGAACTCGGGGGCTTCCTCATCCTGAATCCAGCACTAATCCCCTCTCCACTCATCCCACCTCTCGTGCTGCTTCCCAGGGATATAATCCCAGAGCCTCCTCGCCACCCGTGGCATCCAACAAATGTTCAGAAGCGGTAACCCTTGTTATCCACCCGCGGAACAAAGTAATGCCAGAACAGATCTACGTTGGGGGAGACTCCGACGAAATTCTCGCACAAGTGAGCAAAAATGGCCATGGTCGCCATTGCATTCGGTGTGAAGTCGAGAAAGTGGAACCCATATATGGTCATGATCGCCTCGAAGAACTCAGAGAAAGGGAGACAGAGGCCGCAGATGAAATAAGCAAAGAAGAATCGGTACTAGTCTAGCAGATCTTATTTCCCCTCTGCCAGAACTATGGGCGCTCCATGCCCTTTCGGGACAGGCCTCCCCCACAGATACCCGTACCTTGCTTGAAGAACTAGGCCGTCCAGATTCGACGGAAGGAAGACGAGATCTCCCCTCCGCTTCCTGTTCAACTCCGCCACCCTCTTGCTCCCCTCAGTGGCTACCTCCTTAGCCGCGGCCGTCTGCTTTCCTTTCTCTACGGGTTTCTTCACCATTTCCGCCGGCGGCGATGCGAATGGGGAAGGAGTTCCGTGAGAGGGGCGGCAGCGGACGTGAGAGAGGGAAGATGAATTGTTGTTTGGCTTTGCGAAGTAAGATGATGGAAGGGTGAGGCAAGCGGCAAGTAAACCGTGCCGCTCCGCCTTTTCCTATCTTTAAGGGGAAAGGCACGAGGCGCAGGCGCGACGCTTCAGAAAGTTACAATTTTATCTCAACTTCAACAGTCCCACGACCCCACGACGCGCAGTAATTGCAAGAAGTGGATGTTGGATTGACTAGTCATCATGGCAAACCGGCATAACAAGCCTTCTCTTGCCACGTGTCCGTGCACTGTTTGGGACCTAACCCAACGTGCCATGCTACATGTATGGCACAGGCCCGGGGGCTTATGTCATGGAAAACAAATAGGGGTATATATTTTTTCCCTGACTCGTGCACGGATAGTGGAGCCGCAGGCACGGGAGCAAGATTACAGCACCAAGGTCAGGCCAAAGTACAAGAGATCAAGATATTCAAAGGACCAACATGTAGATCAAGAGGACTAAGGCCATGCCAGAGAAGTAAGAAATCACGAGAAGAAGAACCTCCCTTGCCGGGCAGGAGAGTCTGGCGAGGACGGGGCCACCCCCGGAAGAAAACATCATAGACAGCCCGGTAGGGCCTGCCGGGACTCGCGGAGGCAGAGCCACCTCACCAAACCACCTCACCACGACACATGTGATCGATCAATTCGGTGTCAAGCCACAAACTGACTAAGTGGCAGCCATTTGCCACATGGCAGCCTCTTTCTACAGGAAATACCTACAGACGACACCCATCCTGCGACGTGTCGAGCGAGCAGGCGCGAAGCTGGCGAAGCAGCCCAGCAAGGCTTGTCGGGCAAACAATGATGTGACGTCGAGCGGAGCATTTCATGTGCTCTGTTAGCTTGCAGAGTTAGGTATGATAGCACAGTTTGCTATCTTATCAGTGCATAATGACGAATTTGCCATTGTGATGACCCCTTAATCTATAAAAGGAGTCCCATGGCAACCGTAGAAAGGGTTAGAAGGCTGGACACCCACACATTCATACGCGCGTAGCCACTATCGCCCCCAAGGCATCCCTGTCGGGCAAGTGTACTACGCTCCACCACCGTTCTTCCACCATCAATACACCAAAGCAGGAGTAGGGTTTTACGCCTCATGGCGGCCTGCCCGCGTGATCTCTCTCGTGCTGCCCCACGTTCTTCTTCTCTTTGTGCAATGTGCCATCCCCCTGCCGAACCAGCAAGGGACCTTCGGTCCCATTGGTGGCCGTGGTTTCCTGCGACATAAAGTTAAAAAACAAAAAATAAAAAGGGGAACCTAAAACTTTTTCAAAAAGAAAAGTGAAAGTGAGAGAGACGAGCATTGTTAAAATGGGAGCATGCCTTGAACTTTGTTCATGCCCATGGAAAGTTTGTGAATCTTAATTATAGAAACTTTTCCACAAAAATAATTATCCCCTTGTATAAATCCATTGTATTATAAAAATAATGTGCCAAGATTTTCCTTTAGCATGATGGGATTGCTTGTTTGTTTTGTGGAGTGGAAAAACAGAAACTTTGGTTGTAGTGCGTGAATTTATGTTTTTTACTGGAATGTTAAAAGCTTTTGAAATTTCTGCACAGTACTTCTATAAAATTGTTTATCTTGTCCTAATTTTTCAGAATTTTTTAGAGGTACAGAAGTATGGTTGATGTTCAGATTATGACAGACTGTCCCGTTTAAAACAGATTTTGTTTTTGATGCATTGTTTTGCTATTTTTGAGGAAACTGTCGATTTTATCCGTGGTATAAGCCATAGAAAAGTTATAATACAGTAGCTACAATGCAAAAACAAAATATGAATGGGTTTTTAATAGTACTTAAAGTGGTGATTTGTTTTATTATACTAACGGATCTCACGAGGATTTTGTTAAGTTTTGTGTGATTAAAGTTTTCAAGTTTTGGTTGAGATCACGATGGATGAAGGAATAATGAGTGGCAAGAGCCTAAGCTTGGGGATGCCGGATGCACCCCAAGGTAATATTCAAGGACTCCCAAGCAACTAAGCTTGGGGATGCCCCAGTAGGCATCCCCTCTTTCTTCTAACGAGCATCGGTAAATTTACTTGGGGCTATATTTTTATTCGTCACATGATATGCGTAAATCTTGGAGTGTCGTGTGCCTTTTATTTTTCTTTGAGTAATGCACCATGCTGATATGAGATAGTCCTTGGTTGATTTATAGAATGCTCTTTCACTTCACTTATATCTTTTGAGTACGGCTTTATAGAATGCTTCATGTGCTTCACTTATATCATTTGAAGTTTGGATTGCCAGTTTCTCTACACATAGAAAACCGCCATTTGTAGACAACTCTTTTGCTTCACTTATATTTGTTAGAGCATGGGCATATCATTTGTAAAAGGAACTAACTCTCTTGCTTGACTTATATCTATTTAGGGATTCATCAGGAATTGGTCATTCACATGGTTATTCATAAAATCCTACATAAAACTTGTAGATCACTGAATATGATATGTTTGATTCCTTGCAATAGTTTTGCGATATAAAGATGGTGATATTAGAGTCATGCTAGTTAGTAATTTTGGATTGGTAATAATACTTCTGTTGAAGTTTGTGATTCCCGTAGCATGCACGTATGGTGAACCGTTATGTAACGAAATTGGAGCATGAGGTATTTATTGATTTTCTTCCTTATGACTGGCAGTCGGGGACGAGCGATGGTCTTTTCCTACCAATCTATCACCCTAGGAGCATGCGTGTTGTTAGCGTCCTGGGAACAGGGGTACCCAGACTTGCCTGCCTGCGGCCAGGGCGTGGCTCATCCAGCGGCCTGGTACGGCACATCTTCATCAACATCCGCTCAAGACCCTCGCGAGGGGCCGAGCCTCGCGAGGCGAACGACGCCAAGACCTCCTTAGGGGCAGCCTCCCTAGGCTGGCTCCCGAGGAGCGGAGATATCTATGCAAGGGGCACCTCGCGAGGTGCACGTGACGTGAGCCGTGACGACCAAGGCCAGGCGGGCGCCAGCGGGCGTAGAGTACTCGTTGCCTCTTTGGTGCTAAAGGGGCAAGCGTAGGCGAGGAGTCCTGAGGCATCAGGCAAAGGTTTCCATATTGGTGCAACAAGACCAAGACTAGCAGGACGGCAGGACGGAGGTCACCACGGAGCCCACGACGGCGTCACCACCGGAGCCTTTGGCAGGCGAAGACCACCTTTTATTAGGATAACTTGTACTAGTTGTCCCCCTTCAAATTGGCCATTGTGGGATCCCTTCCCGCCTGATATTTGGGAAGAGGACCAGGGCCTCTATAAATAGGACTGGCCACCACCGTGGGAGGCATCTCATCTTGGATTGGATCCATTCCACCAAGGCCACCATACAAGCTCACCGAGCTCAAGAACTCCTCTCCTCAGGAGGCGGTTCATCCCTTGTACCTGTTCATCCTCAGCCTACAAGGCAATCCACCACACCACACTGGAGTAGGGTATTACACCACAACGGTGGCCCGAACCAGTATAAACCCTCGTGTCTCTTGTTTTTCGGGTTCGTCGAGCTAGGCCTTGAGATCGTTGCGAGAGCGAGCTAGGGGAGAGAGAGATCTTCGTGCGCACTCCAGTGTTGGAACCTCAAGGGTTTGCCAGAACTCAGAATCCAACATTTGGCGCGCCAGGTAGGGGTGCGCCGAAGTTCCACTCCTCCGCCGGCTCCGCCTCTCCGTTCGGTCCCCATGGCCGGTGCTGCTACTCCGACTGGATCGATGGGCAACCACGATGGCGCTAAGGGGCTCAGGGCCTTCACCACCGCCTTGCGACAGGTGCATTGGCCACCCAAGTTCAGGCCGTAGATGCCGCCTCGCTTTGATGGCGCGGCGGATCCATCGACCTTCCTGTTGGTTTACGAGGAGGCAGTCCTGGAGGCGGGAGGCGACGACAAGGTCATGGCCAACTGGTTCCCCATGGCCCTCATTGGCGCGCCGCATGCCTAGCTGCTCAACCTGCTAGGATCCTCTGTGGCTTCTTGGGAAGAGCTGTGCGGCCTTTTCGTCGCACGCTTCACGGCACCGGCACCTGTCGCCGATGTGGCCCTCCTCGGCGGCTCGCAAGTGCCATCCTCGGACCACCACATCAAGCAGTTCTTCCGCCAGATCGGCGCCGCCTCTGTGCAGCAGGGAGCCCCTCCAGGATTGGCGGCGCCCAAGGCCAACCTCCCCTTTGACTTAGGGGATCACCCCGCTACCACTGCCGGCTCAGGCGCCCTCCTAATGCTCTACACGCCCACCATCTGCCACGTCGCCATGACCAAGACACTCATCGACGGCGGAGCGGGCCTCAACGTGCTCTCCGTGCAAGCTTTCGGCTTGCTTCACGTGCCGTATGGCCGGCTCCGCCCCACCAAGCCATTCTCCGGGGTCGGCAGCGGGTCCACCAGCCCACTGGGGCAAATACACCTTCCGGTCACCTTCGGTACCCGGGACAACTACATCACCGAGCTGATCGACTTCGACATTGCCCGCATCGGCCTCTCGTACAACACCATCCTAGGGTACCCTGCCTTAGCTCAGTTCATGGCAGCGACCCATCTGGCCAACGACCTCATGAAGATGCCGAGCAGCAGCGGCGTCCTCACCGTGGCTGGAGACACCAAGGAGGCACTGGCGACCCTGAAGCTCTCCTTCAGGGCCGCAGCGGCAGCGCACCCAGCCGACGAAGCCACCCCGGGGGCTAAGGAGGTCGTGCCGGCGAAGAAGAAGCAGTTGTTCACTCAAGATCGGGCCGAGATGAAGCAAGTCCCGGTCGAGGAAGATGGATCCTCGGGAGCCCCCTTCACCATAGGCGCCAACCTCGACCTGGGCCAAGAGGAGGCATTGGTAAAGTTCTTGTGCGCGAACAAGGAGGTATTCGCCTTGGAGCCCTAGCAGCTGGTGGGGGTCCCCAGGGGGTAATCGAGCATCACTTGAGGGTGTGCCCCAATGTGCGCCCCATGAAGCAGAAGGCGCGGCGGCAATCCATGGAGAAGCAATCCTTCATCATCCAAGAAACTCGCAAGCTAGAAGCAGCGGTTGTCATTCGCGAGGTACGGTACCCGGAATGGCTGGCAAACCCCGTCTTCGTCCCCAAGATGGGCGGGAAGGAACGCATGTGTGTCGACTTCACCTACCTCAACAAAGCCTGCCCCAAGACCCATTCCTGCTCCCGCGCATCGACCAGATCATCGACTCCACCGCCGAGTGTGACTTGCTGTACTTCCTGGACGCGTTCTTGGGCTACCACCAGATCAAGATGGTGGTAGAGGATGTGGAGAAGACGGCCTTCTTAACCCCGTGCAGGGTATACTACTACACTTGCATGCCGTTCGGACTATGCACCATAGGGGCGACCTTCCAGCGGTTGATGAACATCGCCCTGGGCCAGCAGCTAGGGAGGAATGCAGAAGCCTATGTCGATGACATCATGGTAAAATCTCCGGAAGCAAGAACCCTCATTCAGGACCTGGAGGAGACTTTCACCAGCCTGCGCCAGGTGGACCTGCAGCTCAACCCGGAGAAGTGTGTGTTTGGTGTCCCTTCCGACAAGCTGTTGGGCTTCCTCGTGTCGCACCGGGGGATCGAGGCCAATCCGGAGAAGGTCAAAGCAATAGAAGACATGAGCCCGCCGCAAACCCTAAAGGAAATGCAAAAGCTTGCAGGCTGTGTGACCTCGTTGGGGCGCTTCATCTCCAAGCTGGGGGAGCGCGCCTTGCCGTTCTTCAAGGTGATCAAGAAGAAGGGCCCATTCGAGTGGACCCCCAGAGGCGGACCTGGCATTTCAAGACCTCAAGAGATAATTGACCAGCCCATCGGTGATGGTAGCGCCTCATCCCCTCGAGCCCCTGGTGCTCTACCTGGCTGCAACGCCTCACTCAGCCAGCGCGGCGTTGGTGGCCGTCCGGCAGGAGCGCCAGGCCAAAAGTGCGCCGCGTAATGCCACACCCTCGCCCGAGACGACGCGGCACCAAGGCGATGCTCCTAAAGCCACGACGACGCCCACAGATGATCATGCCCCGCAAGACGGCGTTCCTGGGCCTGCGGAGGCCCCGACGCGTGACCAAGCTCCTGAGGATACCCCACCATGGGAGGCGCCACAACTCCCAGACGCCACAGGCTACATCAACGCTCCCGCCCTCGTCGAACACCTGGTGTACTTCGTCAGCACGGTGTCGCGGGACGCGAGGGCACGATACCCCATGCCATAGAAGCTTTTGCTCGCACTCCTGGTGGCCTCGCGCAAGCTGCGTCATTACTTTCAAGGCCACCCAATTAAGGTCGTCTCAGCCTACCCACTGGATAGGGTGATCCGGAGCCCTAACGCTGCGGGAAGATTCGCTGAGTGGAACATCGAATTGCAAGAATTTCAGCTGGTCTTCAGCACAACCAGGGTCTTCAAGGGAGCCGCCCTCGCCGACTTCGTGGCAGAATGGACCGACGCTCCAGGGCCTGAAGCACGCGAGAGCCGATCCCTCTTGCCAGGAAGCGAAGCGCCGGATGGCTGGGTCATGTACTTCGATGGCGCTTTCGCACGCCAAGGAGCGGGGCCCGGCGCTGTGCTCATCTCCCCCACTCAAGACAAGCTATACTATGGAGTGCAACTCTGCTTCCAGTGGGGCGAGAAGTTCTCAAACAACATCACGGAATATGAGGGGTTGATCGCCGGCCTCAAGGCCGCCACGGCCTTGGGGGTGAAGCGTCTCACCATCAAGGGTGACTCATAGCTCCTCGTCAGCTTCTCCAACAAGGTGTACGAGCCGAGGGACGAGCACATGGAAGCATACCTCGCAGAGGTGCGTAAGATGGAGAAGCAATTCTTGGGCCTGGAGCTACAACACGTGCCTCATGTCACGAACAAGGAAGTCGGCAACATCGCCAAAAGGGCATCCAAGTGCCTGCCCCCGGAGCCCGGCATCTTCGAGGAGCGGCTTTTCAAGCCTTCAGCAGCACCCCCATCTGCGGGGCTGGCATCACCTCGGGAGGAGCTCCCCAACCACCAGCCTCGGGAGCCCCAGCCTATGGACCTACCACAGGAGAATGCCTGCTCCTGGCGCTCGAGCCTCGGGAGGGGTGCTGGACTGAGGAGTTCAAGGCGTACCTGATGGAGGGACACTGCCGGAGGAAGAGGAGGATGCAGAACGCGTGGCCCGGCAGGCTACAAACTGCATACATGATGGTCAGCTATACAGAAAGCAACCAAATGATGTTTCCTTGCGATGCATCTCCAGGGAGCAGGGGAACGAGCTGCTAGCTGACATACACGGTGGAGACTGCGGGCATCACTCCTCGTCACGTACCCTGGTCGGAAAGGCATTCCGTAGCGGGTTCTAACCGCTTCATCACCGACAACGGCTCGCAGTTCGCTAGCAATCTCTTCAGGACCTATTGTGCTAACCTTGGAACGCAGATTTGCTACGCTTCGCTGGCGCACCCCAGGAGCAATGGCCAAGTCGACCGCGCCAACGCCAAGGTCTTGAGAGGCCTCAAGACCAGGCCCTTCAAGAAGAAACTCAAAGCCTGCGGCAGGGGCTGGCACGATGAGCTCCAATCCGTGTTGTGGTCCATCCGCACCACCGCCACCAAGCCAACAGGCGAGACCCTGTTCTTCCTCTTCTACGGAGCAGAAGAGGTTCTCCCTCACGAGGTTAGGCATCGCTCCGCGCGGGTCCTCGCGTTTGATGAGACGCAGCAGGATGCCATGCGGGGGATGGACCTTGTGCTGGGGGAGGAACGCCGCCGTGAAGCCTCGCTCCGAGCGGCAAGTTACTAGCAGGCGCTGCGATGGTACCACTGTCGCAGCGTCCGCTCCAGGACGGTCGAGGTGGGCGAGCTAGTCCTGAGGCGGGTGCTCTCCAGGGAAGGGATGCATAAGCTCTCGCCCATGTGGGAGGGCCCATTTAGGATCGCCCGCGTCTGCAGGCCTGGCGCCGCGCGCCTTGAGACGCAGGACGGGATCCCCATCTAGAACACCTAGAACATCCAGCACCTCCGGAAGTTCTACCCATGAAGCAAGGCCCAGTGCCTGTGAAGGTCTCCATCGGCGTTCTTGGAACGGGGGTCCCCAGACATGCCTGCCTGCGGCCCACGGCATGGCTGTGCTAGTAGGCCTGTATGGCCCATCTTCGTCAACAAGGCGTTCAAGACCCTCGCGAGGGTCCAAGCCTCGCGAGGCGGGTGACACAAGACCTCCTCAGGAGCGGCCTCGCCAGTTTGGCTCGTGAGGGGCGGAGAGATCAAGGCAAGGCAAACGTCGCGAGGTTCTCGTGACGTGAGCCATGACGATCAAGATCGGGCGGGCACCAGGCGGGCGCCAGCGCGCTGTGTCCTTGTTTCATCTTTGGTGCTAAGGAGGCAAGTGCAGGCGTAGAGTACCGAGGCATCAAGCAAAGGTTTCCATATCAGTGCAACGAGACCAAGACCAGCAAGACGGCAAGATGGAGGTCACCATGGAGCCCAAGGCGGCGTCACCACCAGAGCCTTTTGCAGACGAAGACCGCTTTTGTCAGGATAAGTTGTACTAGATGTCCCCTTTCAAATTGGCCGTTGTTGGCTCCCTTCCCGCTCAATATTTGGGGGCGAGGACCAGGGCCTATATAAGTAGAACTAGCCACCACCGTAGGGGGATCCAGCACCAACTCATTCAGAGGCATCTCACCTGATCCTTAGCCACACACCGAGCACAAGAACACCTCAACCTCAGGAGGCTGTTCTTCCCCTTGTACTGTTCATCATTAGCCCAAGAGGCAATCCACCACCACAACACTGGAGTAGGGTATTACACCACAACGGTGGCCCGAACCAGTATAAATCTTGTGTCTCTTGTGTTGTGAGTTCGTCGAGTTCGTCCGCGAGATCTTAGCAAGCTAGGGCGTGGATCGGTAGGAGGGAAAGAACCTCGCGCGCACCCTAGAGTTCGAACCTCAAGGGTTTTACCGAAACCCGTGATCCGACATTTGGGGCGCCAGGTACGGGTGCGTCGTAGCCTTCCCTTCGCCAATCTACGCTCCGCCACCACCGCGCTCCGCCCTCATGGCAGGCACCTCGCTATCGGCTCCGACGGCCGGCGCTGACGACGGGGCCAGGGGGCTCCGAGCCCTGGCCCCGGCCTTACGGTGGATGCAGTGGCCAGCCAAGTTCAAGCCGGAGATGCCGCTGCGCTACGACGGCGTGGCGGACCCGACAGCTTTCCTACTGGCGTACGAGGAGGCCGTCCTCGAGGCCGGGGGCGACGACAAGGTCATGGCCAAGTGGTTTCCCATGGCCCTCACCGGCGCGCTGCGTGGCTGGCTGCTCAACCTCCCCGGATCCACGGTGGCATCTTTGGGGGAGCTGTGCGACCTTTTCACTGTGCGCTACACGGCACCAGCACACCACGCGGTCCGGCCCTGCTAGGCGGCTCTCAAGCGCCGCCTTCAGATCGCCATGTCAAGCCATTCCTTCGCCAGATCGGCGCCGCATCCAAGCGCTCGGGGGCTCCGACGGGCTGGGCTGCGCCCAACGCCGACCTCATCTTCGACTCAGAAGACCACTCCGTCACCACCACCGGCTCGGGTATGCTCCCGATGCTCTGCACGCCCACCATCTGCAACGTGGCCGTCACCAAGACCCTCATCGATGGCGGCGCCAGCCTCAACATTCTCTCCGTGGAGGCCTTCCGCCTTCTTCATGTGTCGCTTGAGCGGCTCAGCCTCAGCAAGCCTTTCTCAGGAGTTGGCGGCGGCACCGCCCACTCCTTGGGGCAGATCCGCCTCCCCGTCACCTTCGGCACGCGTGACAACTACTACACCGAATTGGTCGACTTTGACATCCCCGCATCGGCCTTCCGTACAATGCCATCCTCGGGTACCCGGCACTGGCACAGTTCATGGCAGCAACCCATCCGGCCTACAACCTCATGAAGATGTCTGGAAGCAAGGGCGTCCTCACCATCAAGGGGGACGCTAAGGAGGCCCTAGCAGCGCTCAAGCTTACCTTCAAGACCGCCGCGACGGCGCAGCCCGCCAACACATGCACCCCTGAGCCCAAGGGAGCAGCACCAACCAAGAAGAAGCAACTGTTCACCCAAGACAAGGCGGAAACCAAGCAGGTGCCGGTCGATGAAGACGGATCCTCGGGAGCCACCTTCACCATAGGTGCTGACCTCGACCCAGGCCAAGAGGAAGCGTTGGTGAAGTTCTTGCGCGCAAACAAGGAGATATTCGCGTGGGAACCCAAGCAGCTGGTGGGGGTCCCGAGAGAAGTGATTCAACATCACTTGAGGGTGTGCCCCAATGTACGCTCGGTGAAGCAGCGGGTGAGACGGTAGTCCACGGAGAAGCAGGCCTTCATCATCCAAGAAACCCACAAGTTGGAGGCGGCGGGCACCATCCGCGAGGTTCGGTACCCCGAATGGCTAGCGAACCACGTCGTAGTGCCGAAGAAAGGCGGGAAGGAGCGAATGTGCGTCGACTTCACCAACCTCAACAAGGCCTGCCCCCAAGATCCATTCCTACTCCCGCACATCGACCAGATCGTTGACTCTACCGCCGACTGCAACCTGCTGTGCTTCCTGGATGCGTTCTCAGGTTATCACCAGATAAAGATGGCGGTAGAAGATGTAGAGAAGACGGCCTTCCTGACCCCGTGTGGGGTGTACTGGTACACGTGCATGCCCTTCGGACTGCGCAACGCGGGCGCGACCTTTCAGCGGTTGATGCACATCGCCTTAGGACGGCAGCTCGGGAGAAATACGGAGGCCTACGTCGACGACATTGTGGTGAAGTCTCGGGAGGCAAGAACCCTGATCCAAGACCTGGAGGAGACCTTCGCGAGCCTGCGCCAGGTGAACGTGCGACTTAATCCAGAAAAGTGTGTGTTCGATGTCCCTTCCGGCAAGCTACTGGGATTCCTCGTGTCTAACAGAGGGATCGAGGCTAACCCAGAAACGATCAAGGCCATTGAGGACATGAGCCCACAACAGACCCTCAAGGAAATCCAGAAGCTGGCTGGTCGGGTAATTGCATTGGGACGCTTCGTCTCCAAGCTGGGAGAGCGCGCCCTACCCTTCTTCAAGCTGATGAAGAAGAAGGGCCCATTTGAGTGGACCCCAGAAGCCGACCGAGCTTTTCAAGACCTCAAGAGATACCTAACCAGCCCTCTGGTGATGGTGGCACCATGACCTCTCGAGCCTCTAGTAGTCAATCTAGCCACCATCCCGTACTCCGCCAGCGCGGCGCTGGTGGCGGTTCGGGAGGACCACCAAGCCAAGGGCGCTCCGCGCCAAGCTACGCCGCCAACCGGGATGACGCAAGATGAGGAAGGCACAGCAAGAGCCGTAGCGGCATCAACAGAAGACCAAGCTCGACAGGACGACGTCGCCGAGATTCCCGCAAGCGATCAGGCGTCAGGAGTTCCACCACCTCAGGAGACGTCCCAGCTTTCGCAAGACACGAGACTCACCGATGCGCCAGCCCTCATCGAGCACCCAGTGTATTTCATCAGCACGGTGTTGCGGGACGCAAGGGCACGATACCCCATGCCCCAAAAGCTCCTTCTCACGCTCTTGGTGGCCTCGCGCAAGTTTCGGCACTACTTACAGGGCCACCCCATCAAGGTCGTCTCAGCCTACCCTTTGGAGAGGGTGCTCAGGAGCCCCAACTCTGCTGGAAGGGTCGCTGAGTGGAACATCAAGCTGCAGGCATTCCAGTTGGAGTTCAGCACTACCAGGGTCATCAAGGGAGCTGCACTTGCTGATTTCATGGCAGAATGGACGGATGCCCCGATGCTGCAAGTAGGAGAGGACTGGTCCACCTCGCCGCGAAGCGAGGTGCCCGACGGCTGGGTCATGTATTTCAATGTGGCCTTCGCGCACCAGGGCGTGGGGGCTGGATCAGTACTCGTCTCGCCCACTCAAGACAAGCTCTACTACGCTGTACAGCTTTGCTTCCAGCAGGGCAAGAAGGTCTCCAACAACATCGCAGAATACGAAGGCCTCATAGCTGGCTTGAAGGCCGCGACAGCTCTGGGGGTGAAGCGCCTCACCGTTAGGGGCGACTCACAGCTCCTCGTCAACTTCTCCAACAAGATATACGAGCTGAAGGACGAGCACATGGAGGCATACCTCACGGAGGTGCGCAAGATGGAGAAGCAGTTCCCTGGAGTTGGAGCATGTGCCCCGGGGCAGCAACAAGGAAGCTGACAAGATCGCCAAGAGGGCATCCAAGCGGCAGCGCCAAGAGCCTAGCGTCTTCGAGGAGCAGCTCTTCAAGCCGTCAGCAACGCCACCACTTTCGAGAATAGCTCAGCCTCGGGAGGAGCTCCCGCAGCCGCCTTCCACAGAATCCCCAGCCTGTGGCCCGACTTCGGGAGCACGCCTACTCTTGGCGCTCGAGCCCCAGGAGGGATGCTGGACCAAGGAATTTAGGGAATATCTGATGCAAGGGGCACAGCCGAAGAACGAGGAGGACGCAGAGCGCGTGGCCCGGCAAGCCACAGCATATTCCATCCAGGACGGTGAGTTATACAGGAAGCGACCAAATGATGTTTCACTGCGTTGCATATCTAGAGACCAGGGGAAAGAGGTACTATCTGACATACACGGGGGACTTGCGGCACCACTCGTCTCACGGACCTCGTGGCAAGCTTATTCGTAGCGGATTCTACTGGCCCATGGCGCTCAACGACGCAGCCGAGCTGGTGAAGTCCTGTGAAACCTGCCAGTTTCGCGCCAAGCAGATCCATCAGCCGGCTCATGGCCTCCAGACCAGCCCACTCACATGGCCGTTCGCGGTCTGTGGGCTGGATATCTTGGGCCCGTTCCCTCGGGCGCCTAGGGGCTATCGCTACCTCTATGTAGCCATTGACAAGTTCACCAAGTCGGTGGAAGTGGAAGTCGTCCGCACCATCCCTGCTGGTTCCACAGTCAAATTCATCAAGGGTCTCGTGAGCCGCTTCGGGGTTCCCAACCGCATCATCACCGACAACGGCTCGTAGTTCACTAGTAACCTCTTCAAAACATATTGTGCTATCCTTGGAACGCAGATCTGCTACGCTTCGGTTGCGCACCCCAGGAGCAATGGTCAGGCCGAACGCGCCAACGCAGAGGTCCTGAGGGTCCTCAAGACTAGGACCTTCAAGAAGAAGCTCGAGGCCTACGGCAGGGGCTAGCACGACGAGCTCCAGTCCGTGTTGTGGTCCATTCGCACCACCGCCACCAAGCCGACGGGTGAGACCCCGTTCTTCCTCGTCTACGGAGCCGAAGCGGTCCTCCCTCACGAAGTCAAGCATCGCTCCGCACGGGTCCTGGTGTTTGATGAAACGCAGCAGGACGCCACGCGGGGGATGGACCTCGTGTTGGGGGGGGGGGAACGTCGCCGCGAAGCTGCACTGACAGCGGCAAGGTACCAGCAGGCACTGCGGCGATACCACTGCCGCAACATCCGCTATAGGACGCTCGAGGTGGGCGACCTCATCCTGAGGCGGGTCCTCTCCAGGGAAGGGCTGCACAAGCTCTCACCTATGTGGGAGGGCCCGTTCAAGGTCGTCCATGTCTCCAGGCCTGGCGACGCGCGCCTGGGGACGCAGGATGGGGTACCCACCCAGAACGCCTAGAACATCCAGCACCTCCGGAAGTTCTACCCATGAAGCAAGGCCCAGTGCCTATGAAGAAAGGCCCAGTGCCTGTGAAGAAGGCCCGGTGCCTGTGAAGAATCACTGCCCGTGACACTCTCACGTAATAACGAGTGAGGCTGTACACGCCCCGGAGTCTCAGGAGTGCCACCCTCGGGCCTCGGGGGCTCCCTCCCACGCCTAGTGGCAGCACTTAGCTCCGCGCTGGTGAGAAGACTTGAATACTAGACTAGGTGCCGGACGCGGCTTTTCATTTGCTTTCCGTAGTTGGCTCGCCTTCTTTTAATCGAAGTTTGCTTCTAGTGTTCCTTGCTAATTTGGTTCCGTCGCATTTTGCCACTGTTTCCAACTTCAGTTCACTTGCGTTCTCTCTCTCACATTCCTCACGAGGGGGCTAGGCAGGTGCCTTCGCGAGCGCTTTTCCTTCTCTCTGCCTTCCGTTTGCTTTCTCGCAAGGCACCCTCGTTCGAGCCCACAAGCTGGTGCATCTCTCCTAATCCCTGCCCCTCGGGTACCGCGATATGAAGCGCTGGATCTAGGCTTGGGTGAACGATAAGTAGCCTAACGAGCTTCCTAACGAATTTTCTGCAGTTCCTGAGCGACCACTAAGTCAAGACGGGTGTCGGTGTCAAAACCGGCGGATCTCGGGTAGGGGGCCCCGAACTGTGCGTCAAAGGCGGATGGTAACAGGAGGCGGGGGACACGATGTTTACCCAGGTTTGGCCCTCTCGATGGAGGTAATACCCTACTTCCTGCTTGATTGATCTTGATGATATGAGTATTAAAAGAGTTGATCTACCACAAGATCATAGAGGCTAAACCCTAGAAGCTAGCCTATGGTATGATTGTTGTTGTCCTACGGACTAAACCCTCTGGTTTATATAGACACCGGAGGGGGCTAGGGTTACATAGAGTCGGTTACAAGGGAGGAGATCTACATATCCGTATTGCCAAGCTTGCCTTCCACGCCAAGGAGAGTCCCATCCGGACACGGGACGAAGTCTTCAATCTTGTATCTTCATAGTCCAACAGTCCGGCTAAAGTACATAGTCCAGCTGTCCGAGGAGCCCCTAATCCAGGACTCCCTCAGTAGCCCCTGAACCAGGCTTCAATGACGACGAGTCCGGCGCGCAGATTGTCTTCGGCATTGCAAGGCGGGTTCCTCCTCCGAATATTCCATAGAAGATTTTGAACACAAGGATAGTGTCCGGCTCTGCAAAACAAATTCCACATACCACCGTAGAGAGAATAATATTTCCACAAATCTAATCTGCTGACACATTTGCAGCATGACATCACACCACGGCCCGGTCATTATTCGAACCATTTTTCTCAACCAGTTACTGCACATATTGCGAGGCGGTTTCTTGGCACGTCTTGTCGAAGCAGAGATCGTGTCCCCTTATCACGGGATTCTCATCAATACGGGTGTGGGTAACCCAACCGCGCCATCAATTACGGCGCTTGGGGAATAAGCGAGTTTACCAGGCAGGTGGGGAGGCGTATAGTTTCTTCCGCCCTTATAAAGGGACAAGGATTCCTCTTTTTCACCCGCGCCCTCTTCCTCCTTGCTCATCCATTCTTGCGCACTCGAGCTCCAGCACCCAAGTTCGCATTTTCTCCTCAAACCACTCCAAGCATGTCCGGAGCGGGAGGCAAGTGGATGGTCTCCTCCGTTACAGAGGAGGACATCACAAAGCTACGGAGAGCCGGATATCTGGCCGCGGATATCGCACACCGGTTGCCAGACGCGGGGCAGATCGTCCCTACTCCAGAACCCCATGAGAGGGTGGTTTTTCTTACCCACTTCGTCCGCGGACTGGGATTTCCCCTCCACCCGTTTGTCCGCGGGCTCATGTTCTACTACGGGCTGGACTTTCACGATCTGGCCCCCAATTTCATCCTCAATATCTCGGCGTTCATCGTCGTGTGCGAGGCCTTCCTCCGCATCAAGCCCCGCTTCGGCCTGTGGCTGAAGACCTTCAACGTTAAGCCGAAGGTGGTGGTCGGCCAGCAAGCGGAGTGCGGAGGCGCCATGGTGGGCAAAATGCCCAACGTCACCTGGCTCGAAGGCTCCTATGTGGAGACCATAAAGGGGTGGCAATCGGGGTGGTTCTACATCACCGAGCCGCGCGACACCAACTGGGTGGCGGCCCCCGAATTTCGATCCGGAATCCCCATGCGGCTCACCTCCTGGAAAGAGAAGGGCCTATCCTGGGGTTCCTCGGTAGAGCTGACCGGACTCCAGACCTGCGTCAAAAACATGATGAGCAAGAAAATCAAGCTCGTCAACGTGGTCCAAGTCATGCTCTTCCGCCGGATCCTCCCGTGTCAAAGACGGGCATTCAATTTGTGGGAGTTCGACCCGGCCGAGCACCAGACGCTGCGAGAGCTCTTCGACACGACGCACAAGGACGTCTGGAAGGTGCTGTTCAAGGGCGCCGAGGTACCTCCTCCCCTTACCGAGGACCGCGGACTCAGCGCAAAGCGCCCTGCCAATCCGGTAAGTCTTTTATATCTCATAAGATGTTCATTTTCCCCAGTTTAACCATGCGCGGGATCTAAGCCTCCACGCCATTTAACAGGACTGGGTAGCGACAGCGGAGCAGATCGATTGTCCAGCCCCCCTGCCCGAAGATCCAGCAGATGCTCTCCTAACGGAGATGCTGGTTCCGGCGCCTTATGAGGTGCCGGCGAAGAAGGCCAAGAAGAAGGCCACGGGGACCCGGAAGGGTCTCCGGCGCAAGGTTATATCGGACTCATCGTCCGAAAACACCGAGGCGCACTCCTCCCACGAAAATGAGGAGGAAGAAGAGGAAAGTTTCCCCCCCCCCCCCAGCCGAGGGGGACAAGAAAAGGAAGGCCGCCCCATATGGGGACGCCGAAGGGTCCAAGAAGGGAAGGACTCTCCTTCCGGACTGCTCCACGGCAGCCGCTTTTAGCGACGATGAGTGGCTGCCCAGGGACAAGCCCCTGGCGAAGTCGTAAGTATTCGAACTCCATAATAATTCTTGGTACGTCTTATTGTACTGTTTCTTATCACGCCGCGCATGATTATACAGCCCATCCCGAGCCCACATCAACGTATCTTCGTCGGATGGTTCTTTGGGCCCGTCGAATATGAACAGTGATTCACTCCCGACCGCCTCCTCCCCCCGCCCTACAGACAACGCCGAGGTGTTGTCTCCAAGGGGACTGAACCAAGGGGAGACAGTTCCGGAGACGCTTCAGGGCGACATTCCAGGCGCTGGGCGCACGAGGGGCAAGACTCCTCTGGGCCCTAACGCCGGGGGCAGCAAGTCTAGCCCCAAGCCGAATACGGCGCCGGAACCTCCAGTGGTTCCGGATTCTGTCAGGCAACCCCTCGCTAAGGGGGCAAGCCGTCTGTGCCGATGGCGTCTGTTCATCCAGAGGCATCGGACAACTTGCTGGAAAGTGCTTCGCGGTGCTTCCATTGACGAAGAGCACCGCACTATCATGAGTGCGGTGGTCCAGAAAGTTCAGTCCGCCAAGAGCGGACTGACTGAAGCCTGTGCCAGCCTCCTAACAGGCTTTGAGGTAAGTAACCAGATTATAAGAGAATGTTACCGCATAGACAGTAGCCCCTGATGCTCTGTTTGGCGTTCGCGAAGAAAGGCCGAATAGAGGATCGGAGTCTAATCGGAATATGTCTATGTGCATATGCAGGCTGCACTGCTGGCCGCTGCCGCATGTACTGCGGAGGTCGCCGCACTGAAGCGGGACCTTGAGCGGTCCAAGGAAGAGCTCGGCCTTACCAAGAGGCAGCTCGAGGAGAACAAAGGTAAGTGATACCCCGTCTGTATATTTAAAAAAATTTGGTTTTAGAATAATAGGATCGTCATGAATTTTGCTAGGGGCCACGACCGAAGTGGCGGCCCTGCAGAAGGCGCTATCCGAGGCCGAAGACAAAGCGGCCAAGGAGCGCATCGAGCGAGAAAAGCAAGAAGCCCGAGTAGGCGAGGTGCAGCAAGAGCTCCAGGCTCTCGCCAAAAAACACGAGTCCTTGGAGCTTGACTCTAAGACGCAAGGGTCCGAGCTTGCGAAGGCCCTCGAAAGCGCACAACATGCCAAGGCCGAAGCCCAAAAGGCCCTCCGGGAAATTGAGGCGGTTAAGAAGATAGCGGCGGGTAAGGCATTCATTATGCAAAGCAAGCATGTGAAGGAAACTTTCTTTTTACTTACCCGAGTTCGGAGCTCTCCAGGAGCGTTCGCAGATCTACCCCGCAGTGTGTCGGATGCCGCGGAGTTCTACCGGGCTGAGGAGGGGAGCTCGACGGAGAAGTTGTTCTGGTCTCAGTATACTGGGACCGAACACCCAATGCCCTTGAGCGACCAGCTGAAGCAACTGGTCGAGCTCCACAAGGCGGCCGAACAGGCCATGAAGGGTCTTATAGTCCGGATGTGGCCTGGCGAGCCCCTGCCTGATAGCTACTTCGGTCTGGTGAGGCGGCTTGTGAATGCCTGCCCACGGCTTGAAGTCATAAAGCGGTCCGTCTGCATCGAGGGTGCGCGCAGGGCTTTTGCCCGGGCGAAGGTGCACTGGGCGAAGCTGGACGCCGAAAAGCTGGTGAAGGAGGGGCCGCCGGAAGGCAAGGAGCATCGCCACCCCGAAAAGTATTATGACAGTGTCCTGAAGGGTGCTCGCCTTGTGGCGGAGGAATGTGCTAAGGATGTAATATTCGAATGAATGTACTCATGTGATCCTGTAATATGAAACGAGTTCATTTGCGCTATGCAACGCTTGTTAATTTAAAATATTACCTTCTGTGCGGCCGTTTATGAAATCTGAGAGTTGGCCAGTCGTCGGCTTCTGCCCCCATGTAACTAGTACTGAGGTGTTCGGGATAAACCTGAGCACTCTTTATCCCAATTTTGGGTCCTTCGAAGGAGGTGTTCAGCACAGCGAACCAGGCAATCGGACTATAAAGCTTTATCACTCTCACTTAGCCATAGAAGTCTACAATTTTAAATTTTGGCGAAGCCCCTAGTATTCGGAAGGCCGAATTTGGGGCGCTATATACGCCTAAGTCGGGCAAGGCCGACTCCTCGCCCGAAGCGGAAAAAGTCTTTAAGGACTTGAGACCTCTCGAACAGCGACCAGCTCTCGCCTCATCATGATAGTCAATTTTCGGCTTTCTCTACTGAGGTGCTCGTCCGGAAGAACCGGGACACAATCGCAGTAGTTCTCCCAGTGCTACCTTAGCCGATATTGCGGAACGTAAGGTACCAAAACATGGGAGCCGGGCAAACCCAACTATTGACCCAAGACATGATTCGGAGCTGATGCATATAATGCTATAAGTTCGGGGTGCCGCACTGTCGAAAGTGTTCGGACTTCTCACGCCGTGTTATGGGGTATACTGAAGCCCCTGGCGCACTGGTCGTACCAGAATGTACGGGTGCAATTTGTCGTAAATAGGCAGACAAGGAAAAGAAAAAAAGGAAAGGGGAATGCAATAATAGGCTAACGCTATGCATTGTTATTAAATAATACGTCAAAGCGTACGGATACAAGTAGTGCAATAAGCAAAAAATAGGACCATTTAACATGTCCTATCCAAGGGCAAGTTGCGTACGGGTATGTAAAATAGGTATTTTGATCGTTATCAGAGACCACCTGGGGATTCCCTTGCACGTCAGACCGTCTTGCTTCCTTGGTAATTCCTTACCGCGATGAGTCCAACAATTAGACTGCCGGAAAGGGCTTCCAGAGAGTAAGGTCCTGAAAGAGAGAAAATGATGAAGGTATACAGCCCCTGGGGCGGTTGAGCCGCATTGTGGGACGTGCCGTAGTGGTGCCTCCGCCCATGCCCATGGTATCTTGAGTGCGTAGTTATGTACGCGTGGCACAGATTTCGCCACTTGACTGGGACTAGGATGGAGGCCGAATTGCTAGTCAAGCTCAAAACGTGCCTGCCAATCCGCCTGCGGGGTACTCCGGACTCACTAGAAGGTGTCCGGGGTCTTTTTCGCTGAATTGGCGGTTTGCCTAATAAGGCTGCTTTGCGCTTCTGCTGCGAGGGCCGCAGTGTGCTCCTCCGTGCGGAGCGAGCGCTCTGTGTTTCCATTAACTGTTATAACCCCGCGTGGTCCTGGCATTTTGAGTTTGATGTATGCATAATGTGGTACCGCATTGAATCTGGCAAATGCGGTTCGTCCAAGCAGTGCGTGATAGCCGCTGCGAAAAGGGACGATATCGAAGATTAACTCCTCGCTTCGAAAGTTGTCCGGAGACCCGAAAACCACTTCCAGTGTGATTGAGCCCGTGCAACAGGCCTCTACACCTGGGATTACACCTTTAAAGGTGGTTTTGGTGGGTTTGATCCTCGAGGGGTCTATGCCCATTTTGCGCACTGTATCCTGATAGAGCAGGTTCAGGCTGCTGCCACCGTCCATAAGGACTCGAGTGAGGTGAAATCCGTCAATGATGGGGTCAAGGACCAATGCGGCAGATCCGCCATGACGGATACTAGTGGGGTGGTCCCTGCGATCGAAGGTGATCGGACAAGAGGACCATGGGTTGAACTTTGGGGCGACTGGCTCCATCGCATAGACGTCCCTTAGTGCACGCTTCCGTTCCCTCTTGGGAATGTGGGTTGCGTATATCATGTTCACCGTTTTCACTTGTGGAGGGAACCTCTTCTGTCCTCCTGTGTTCGGCGGCCGAGGCTCCTCCTCGTCGTCGCTATGCAGCCCCTTGTCCTTGTTTTCGGCATTCAACTTGCCGGCCTGCTTGAACACCCAGCATTCTCTGTTGGTGTGATTGGCTGGCTTATCGGGGGTGCCGTGAATTTGACACGAGCGATCGAGTATGCGGTCCAAACTGGACGGGCCCGGATTGCTTCTTTTGAACGGCTTTTTCCGCTGACCGGATTTAGAGCCACTGAATCCGGCATTGACTGCCGTGTCTTCGGCGTTATCGCCGTTGTTGCGGCGCTTGTGTCTGTTACGACGTGGTCTGCCGTTAGTATCTTTGGCATCTGAAGTGCCAGGATTCCTTGATGTGTTGTTGCTGCGAGCCAGCCAGCTATCCTCGCCCGCGCAAAAGCGGGTCATGAGTGTCGTGAGGGCTGCCATGGACTTCGGCTTCTCTTGGCCGAGGTGTCGGGCGAGCCACTCATCCCGGATGTTATGTTTAAATGCCGCTAAGGCCTCGGCATCCGGACAGTCGATGATTTGGTTCTTTTTAGTTAGGAACCGAGTCCAGAATTTCCTGGCCGATTCCCCAGGCTGTTGGGTTATGTGGCTCAAGTCATCAGCATCTGGTGGTCGCACATAAGTGCCCTGGAAGTTGTCAAGGAATGCATCTTCCAAATTCTCCCAACTGCCAATGGAGTTTGCTGGCAGGCTATTCAGCCAATGCCGAGCTGGTCCTTTGAGTTTTAGTGGGAGGTACTTGATGGCATGTAGATCATCACCGCGGGCCATGTGGATGTGGAGGAGGAAATCCTCGATCCATACCGCGGGGTCTGTTGTGCCATCGTATGACTCAATGTTCACGGGTTTGAATCCTTCTGGGAATTCATGATCCATTACTTCATCGGTGAAGCATAGGGGGTGTGCGGCGCCTCTGTGCCGGGCCATGTCACGACGCAGTTCATACGAGTCTTGTCTGCTGTATTCGGCCCGGCCGGATTTGCTTTTAGTGTATCCGGCGTGACGATCATCGTCACGCGTTGGGGCGCGACCCCGTGATCCGTAGATCGATCTTGTATGTCCTGCTTTGTTTTCCAATACGTCTCGCAGGTCCCGCGTGTTGCCCCGGGCCTTGGTGTTTTTGGTTGTCTGGCGACGGGGTGCGGGCTGGACTTCGGGCTGATATGCCCCTCTGTCTCGGCCACGAGGTGGCCGATCCGCCGCATCATACGCTGGTGATGTAGGTTTTAATGCTTCCTCCTCGAGTTGGGGTAGCAACCTACGCTTTGGGTAACTCTTGGTTGGGCGTTCGAGTTCGTATTCCTCGGCCGCAAGGACTTCAGTCCATCTATCCGCTAGCAGATCTTGATCAGCTCGAAGCTGTTGTTGCTTTTTCTTCAGGCTGTTTGCTGTGGCTATAAGCCGGCGCTTGAAGCGCTCCTGCTCGACGGGATCCTCAGGCACGATAAATTCTTCGTCGCCGAGGCTCACCTCGTCTTCGGAGAGAGGCATGTAATTGTCATCCTCTGATTCTCCGTCTGCTGCCTGTTCCGGAGGGCTAGCTTGTTCATCCTCCCGCTCGAGGTCTGGCTGGAGGGGATTGTCGTTGTCTTCGGCACTATCCGGAGCGTTATTGTCTCTTGTGCCGGTATCGCTGCTTTTGCTATGGCGGGACTTAGAGCGGCGTCGCTGACGTCGGTGCTTGGAGTGCTTCTTGGAGGGATTATCCTCCGCTGTCTTATTGCCATCACCTTCTTTGGGGGTGTCCACCATGTATATGTCATATGATGAGGTGGCAGTCCAGCGCCCTGTGGGCGGTGGTTCTTGTTCGTCTCCTGCATCGTCGTCCATACCGTCGATGTCTTCGGAGCCGAAGTCGAGCATGTCGGTTAAATCGTCGACAGTGGCTACTAAGTGGGTGGTGGGTGGGGAGCGAATTTCTTCGTCGTCCGCATCCCATTCTAGCCGGACATAGTTCGGCCAAGGGTCTCCTGACAGAGAGAGAGACCTCAACGACTTTAGCACGTCACCAAAGGGCGAGTGCTGAAAGATATCCGCGGAGGTAAACTCCATGATCGGTGCCCAATCGGATTCGATAGGCACGGACGCAGGCGGCTCGGAGCCCGTGGCCGGGGATGAATCCAATGGTTCGGCAACACGGGTCTCGTAGGAGGTGAAGTCAGTATTCGTCTCTATCGCCACTGAGAGTGCGACCTCCGTTGCGGGGTCCATCCACCCTTCCTCAGATGGCGCAATTTGTTCCGGATTGAGGGCCGGAGTAGTTGCAGGTGTGATCTCCCGAACACTGTCCGACGGCAGAGCTAAGTCATGCTCGTCGTGATTGTGCGGCGCACCTGACATGGGCTCGAATCCGTCGAAGATCAAGTCTCCGCGGATGTCGGCGGTATAGTTCAAGTTTCCAAACCTGACCTGATGGCCAGGGGCGTAGCTCTCGATCTGCTCCAGATGGCCAAGCGAGTTGGCCCGCAGTACGAAGCCGCCGAATACGAAGATCTGTCCGGGGAGGAAAACCTCACCCTAGATCGCATTGTTGCCGATGATCGAAGGAGCCATCAAGCCTTACGGTGATGGCACAGTGGAACTCTCAATGAAAGCACCAATGTCGGTGTCAAAACCGGCGGATCTCGGGTAGGGGGTCCCGAACTGTGCGTCTAAGGCGGATGGTAACAGGAGGCGGGGGACACGATGTTTACCCAGGTTCGGGCCCTCTCGATGGAGGTAATACCCTACTTCCTGCTTGATTGATCTTGATGATATGAGTATTACAAGAGTTGATCTACGACGAGATCGTAGAGGCTAAACCCTAGAAGCTAGCCTATGGTATGATCGTTGTTGTCCTACGGACTAAACCCTCCGGTTTATATAGACACCGGAGGGGGCTAGGGTTACACAGAGTCGGTTACAAGGGAGGAGATCTACATATCTGTATTGCCAAACTTGCCTTCCACGCCAAGGAGAGTCCCATCCGAACACGGGACGAAGTCTTCAATCTTGTATCTTCATAGTCCAACAGTCCGGCTAAAGTACATAGTCCGGCTGTCAGAGAACCCCCTAATCCAGGACTCCCTCAACGGGCACGAGGAAACAAGTGCCTCATGAAGAAGAGGCTGCCCCGAACTCACCAAGCTAAGTTATCTCTGCAAAAAATAACGACACAGCATGGAAACAGCAAGCATAGCATAATGATTGCGGACTCGTAGTTCGATACACGCCCCTCCGGGCCCATACTGGTTTCATTCTTGATGCGGGGGAAAAGAAGAACAAAACAAAAGCGGCGCTCGCCCCTGCAGCGGTCCTCGGGGGCAGGCCCTTGGCGACGTCCCGAGCTTAGTCGGATCCCTCCTCGCGCTTCACGGAGGCGCGGCGACGAGACGACCCGGTACCACCTTCGAAGCGAGCGCGGCGGCTGGTCGTAGCCGCTGCTGCTGGAGTTGTCGCCGAGAGAAGAGCCACCGTAGTTGGACGAGGCGCGGCCGGCGAGCTCGCCCTCGCCCTCGTCGCGGCCGTTGCTAAGGCCGAGCACCTTGTAATCGTCGTTCACCTCGGGGCAGCACCCAGAGCGGCGACCATCTTCCCCAAACACCCTCACGTAGAGGGTCGCATCACTGTCGTACTTGAAATGGAGGGTGCACCGCCTGCCCAGGCCGCGCGTGCGGGCGAACGTCTGCCAACCGCGGGCTAGAGTTATGTTGCGCGTGACGGAGACCTCGACCACAACCCAAGAAGCCCTGCTGCAGCAATCGTCCGCCTGCAGCCAGAGCCCACCTGGACGGGAGGCTGGCAGCTCGTCGGCAAAGAAGCGCGGAAGCTGAAGCCGGTTACCGGCCGGATCCTCCGACCAGAAAACAAACTCCGGCAGCACGTCAGCCGAGTGGAAGCGGCCGGGGAGGCCGCGCAACCACGGCGCGCCTCCCTTCATCGACGGGGCTGCCGCGGCCAGAGTGACCCCGGCCACGCGCAGCGGCGCCACCCCGGGAGCGGGGGGGGCGCGGCAGGGGTCGCGATGTGCTTACGGGGACGGCCGCGACCACGCTTGGGCATAGGGGAGCCAGGCCCCTCACGGGGGGCCTTCCCCTTCTCCGCGTTAGAGAACCTCTTCGACGGTGCCATTGTTGCTAGTACAGGAGCAAGGAGGAAGAAGCAAGCGGACTAGGAAGAGATGGGCGATGGGGGCTTTGCCCCCCTCCCCATTTATAGCGGGAGAAGGCCAACCGGCGCCTCCAACGATCACAGGTAATGATGGTTTTCCCTTGCATGTCGCTGGGACTAGTCAAGTCGGGCAGTTGTCGAGGCAGCATGGGGAAGCGGAGACGCCCACGTCCAATCAACCGCCACGCGTCGACCAAGGCCGCAGACTTTTGGGGCCCGAGGCGCTCCGCACTTGACCTTTGGCTTCGCCTCTAAGCCAAGCCCGAGCGCGCCTTGGGCCCGGGGGCTACTGTCGGTGTTCGGGGAACGGGGGTCCCCAGACTTTCCTGCCTGCGGCCCACGGCGTGGCTATGCTAGCAGGCCTGTACGGCCCATCTTCGTCAACAAGGCGTTCAAGACCCTCGCGAGGGGCCAAGCCTCGCGAGGCGGGCGACACAAGACCTCCCCAGGAGCGGCCTCACCAGGTTGGCTCGTGAGGGGCGGAGAGATCAAGGCAAGGCAAACCTCGCAAGGTTCTCGTGACGTGAGCCATGACGATCAAGATCAGGCGGGCGCCAGCGCATGCAGCGTCCTTGTTTCCTCTTTGGTGCTAAGGAGGCAAGCGCAGGTGCAGAGTACCGAGGCATCAAGCAAAGTTTTCCATATCGGTGCAACGATACCAAGACCAGCAGGACGGCAAGAGGGAGGTCACCATGGAGCCCAAGGCGGCGTCACCACCAGAGCCTTTTGCAGGCGAAGACCGCTTTTGTCAGGATAAGCTGTACTAGCTGTCCCCTTTCAAATTGGCCATTGTTGGCTCCCTTCCCGCTCAATATTTGGGGAAGAGGACCAGGGCCTATATAAGTAGAACTAGCCACCACCGTAGGGGGATCCAGCACCAACTCATTCAGAGGCATCTCACCTGATCCTTAGCCACACACCGAGCACAAGAACACCTCAACCTCAGGAGGCTGTTCTTCCCCTTGTACTGTTCATCATCAGCCCAAGAGGCAATCCACCACCACCACACTGGAGTAGGTGTCGGCGTTCTGGGAACGGGGGTCCCCAGACTTGCCTGCCTGCGGCCCACAGCGTGGCCAGGCAGCGGGCCGTACGGCCCATCTTCATCAACAAGGCGCCCAAGACCCTCACGAGGGTCCAAGCCTCGCGAGGCGGACGACGCAAGACCTCCTCTGGAGTGGCCTAGCCAGGCAGGCTCACGAGGAGTGGAGATATCAAGGCGAGGCAAACCTCACGAGCCTCTCGTGATGGGAGCCATGACGAACGGTACCAGGCGGGTGCCAGGCGGGCGCCAGTGCACGCAGCGTCCTTATTTCCTCTTTGGTGCTAAGGAGGCCAGCGCAGGCGAAGAGTACCGAGGCATCAGGCAAAGGTTGCCATATTGGTGCAACGAGACCAAGACCAGGAGGACGGCCAGGCGGAGGTCATCATGGAGCCCAAGACGGCGTCACCCCAGGGCTTTTCGCAGGCGAAGACCGCTTTTGTCTGGATAGCTTGTACTAGCTGTCCCCCTTCAAATTTGCCGCCGTTCTTGGCTCCCTTCCCACTCGATATTTGGGAAGAGGACCAGGGCCTATATAAGTAGAGCTAGCCACCACAGTAGAGGCAGGTTGAACTAATCGAATCCTCACGCCACAAGTTCACAAGCACAAGAACACCTCAACCTTAGGAGGCTGTTCTTCCCTTCTACTGTTCATCATCAGCCCAAGAGGCAATCCACCACCACCACACTTGAGTAGGGTATTACACCACAATGGTGGCCCGAACCAGTATAAACCTCGTGTCTTTCGGTGTTGCGAGTTTGTCGAGTTCATCCGCAAGATCTTAGCGAGCTAGAGCGTAGATCGGTAGGAGGGAGACTTCGCGCGCACTCCAGTGTTCAAACCTTAAGGGTTTGCCGGAACCCCACATCCGACATTTGGCACGCCAGGTAGGGGTGCGCCGGAGATTCCTCTCTGCCAGCCAGCTCGCCGACGCCCCCAGCCACGATGTCTGGCGATTCAAGGGCTGGCTCCGACCGCTGGGCGGCCTGGCCAGCCCGGGCAGCGCCGCCTGCCCATGAAGGTCTCGACCCCGCACTCCAGGCGGCGCCGGCGCCGCCGAACCCCGCCGGGCGCGGGCAGCGTGGCCAGGCGTCATCCACCCTCACCCCGCGACAGGTACGAGCCGCGGCGAGAGCGGCAAGTCATGCCGCAGCAACGGCACCGCACTCACGGCGGGAGCAAGCAAACATGCAGGCAGCGCTCACCGTGGCAAGGGAGCTACTGCGGTGCAGGCTAATGGAAAGCGGCCGAGATACGCTGCTGCAGCGTGTTGCCGAGCTGCTGGATGCAGCGACGTCGGGAGCACCACCCTTCTGCTATCGGCTTCCTCCCCAGGCCACTGTAGGGTCGTGCGGCGAACCTCACCACATCCGCACGCCATCGACTACGCCCGGGGGCTTCGTCAAGATCAGCACGACCGGCGGCGTAGGGGGCTCCAACTCCCCCATGCCGCCCTCAACAATCATGAGTGCAAGCGTCGCCCCCCATGGTCCCTGCCGGATGCCGTATTTTCATCCCCAGGACGCCGTCATGGGCGGAGCAACATGGAGCGTGGGGCACCACGGCGAGGTGTTCGGGGTAACGGCCCCGGAAGCCTATGTGCCCCACATGGTGGACCAAGGGTACGCACCAGAGGAAGACCTCGGCTCATTCATTGGAGAAGAGTGAGGAGAGGGGGCGCTAGGAGTCGAAGCCTTCCAAGAACCAACAGAGAACCACAACGATTGCGCCGACAGCGGCAACTACAGGGTACCGCTAGTCTCTCAGGAACAGGCTTATGCTAGCCATGGACTACAGATGAATCAGGTTGCAGCCTCGATCGACGACCCAGGCACGACGGCACTAGTTCCAGCAAGGGAGACACGCTGGGGGCTGCCGAGAGAAAGCCAGGAGCAAGGCTCCACCCCGCGGCGCACGATGCCCGGCGACACCCGGAGGTAGGCCCTCTGCCGGGGAGGCCTTGTCAACCTTTCCCCCGGCAGAGGACCTGTGGTCGCCGAGGGAACCGCTGGCGTTCTCTTTCCCTCCTCTGTGTCGTCCTGGTGACCGGTCGGCTCAAAGAAGGTCAAGAGTGGTGCAAGGCGGGGCCCTCGTATGGCGATATGAAGCAAGGGCGGTAACTGTGAAGAAGGCCCAGTGCCTGTGAAGCTCCCCGCCCGTGACACTCTCACGTAATAATGAGTTCGGTTTGTACACGCCTCGGAGTCTCAGGGGTGCCGGCCTCAGGCCCTGGGGCTCCCTCCCACGCCTAGTGGCAGCACTTAGCTCCGCGCTGGTGAGAAGACTTGAAGACCAGAAGACTAGACTAGGTGCCGGACGTGGCCTTTTCCTTTGGATCTCTCTTTCTGTAGCTTTGCTTTCTGGATCTGGATTTGAGTTGAAGCTGAGTTTTTATCGATGCGCGCAGGGGGAGCCTTTTCTCGTTTGAGAAATCTCTTGCCTTCTGGATATTGTTTTGTCTGGGACTCATGCCCGTCGCCTTTCCCTCATGAGCTCCTCACGAGCGGGACTGCGCGAAGCACGCGCGCGCCGAGCGCGCGCTGCAACTGGTTCTCACCTCTCGTAGGGCCCCTTCCGACGGGGCGACGAGCTCCGTAAGGTCCTCAGAAACTTGACACATCGCAGCCCAGCTCAAAGCTGGCGCTGACTAAGGTAAACCAAGACAGAAAACTCGCATCAGGATTCACAAGTTCATGAGGACACAAACTCACATCGCATGGAAAAGTAAAAACAGCCATTTGCTTACATGAGGGCACCCCCTCTCAAAATGCTCTTACAAGTTTCCAAGGGCCACGCCTGAGTTTGTGCGCAAGAAGAAATGACAGGAGAACAAGGGATCAGCCAGAAATGTCGCTCGCTGCGTCACTCGCGTCATCGTCGTCTTCATCGGCATCATCGCCGCCATCGGCGACGCCCCCGTCGCCATCGTCGACCATGTCACCTTCATCTGCGACGACCACCACTGCATCATCCTCCGAAGCGAAGGCCCTGACCAACGCGTCCACATGGTCCTCAACCCAGCAAGCTAGGTCGCCCCGGACAGCCGTGGGTACGGGGCCGATGGCGGCGTCAAAGTCAAAGTTGGGGTCGGCATTCAGGAGGTGGCTAAAGACACGAGAGAAAGTGCGCTTGAGCAGGCCACGCCCCCTTTCCTCCACAAGCTGGTGAGCTCTAGCAGATCGAGCCTCCAGGCGTGTCACCACCTCGGTGAAGAAGGTCAGGTGGCTGGCGTAATCATTTGAGTGAGGAGTCGGCGCCTCCATGTCACAAATATGGCCCAGGGCGATATTGGCCCTGTTCCGGAGATCCTGAAGCATGGGGGCATGCTCGTGCTCCAGCGTTCGGCGTTGGAGCACCTCCTCCGTGTTCTGCCTCACGACGACCTCTGCATCATCAACCCGCCTCCGGAGGGAACGCAGCTAGGCGCGGGCGGAGGCCAAGTCCGCCTGCGCCGTGACCAGGGCAGCAGCCGTGGCATCCGCGTGCCTCTCAGCCTCGTCCAACCTGGGCCTGAGGGCAGCGGCCCTGCCCTCACCCTCCACGCCCCGCGAGCTTCAGCTTCAGGTCGTACCTGCCCTCCAGGTCCGTGCGAACCTCAGCCACCCAGCGGTTCACCTCCTCCTACTCCAGCCTCGCGAGCCCCTACGGCGTCTTCTGCTTGGGCAACTTGACGCTCCCTCGTCTCTAGTTGCTCGAGCTCGCGGTTACGCTCCATGGTCTCCAGGGCCAGCACCTCCTCACGCTTCCGGACCTCCTCTTCCTCCGCGGGCGTCCCCCTCAGTGACGCAGGAGCGGCCCTGCGCGCTTCCACCTGCTGCTCAAGAGACGCGCTCCAGGCCTGGAGCTCCCAAGCACGCTTCTCCGCAGCCTCGCGGCGGCGATCAGCCTCGCGAGCCTCTTCCAAGGCTCGTGAGCGGGCTTCGTAGGAAACCTTGAGAGACGCCTCAGCCTTCGCGTTCTCAAGGTCACGCTGATAGCGGCCGAGGTTGATGGCCACCTTCAGCTAGCGCCGCTCCTCCGCCATCCGGAGACCTTCAGCCTCAAGATGCGAATCGACACTCGCGAGCTCTCCACCGAGTCGGCTCATCGCGTTCATCTCCTCCTGGAAGAGCTCATGGCGAACCACGCTCCGCCCGCACTCGAGCTCGAACGCCCGGCCTTCTTCATCCTCCACCTCGGGGGCTGCGGGCGGGGCGTTAAGCGGCGCGCCACCCCTCGGTAGGGGGCTGGGGGGCTGGCGCCACACCCGACACCAGCCCGTCCTTGCGAGAAGCCCAAGCCTGCCGGGGCTCGCTGCTCGAAGAGGAGCCGAGGATCGAAGCCAACAAGTTGTAGTCAAAAATCAGCGGAGGAGTCTTGGGCACGCCTGCCAAGCTCCACGCCAGACCAAGGGGGAGGAACGACGAGGCCGCAGGTTCGACGCGCCAGGAAGGCAAGAGTGCCCCTTCAACCAACCATGCTCCAGGGGCAACCAGCAAACTCGGAGCGCTCGAGGCTGGCTGAAGAGTTAAGGAAGAAGGAGGCCATTTCTGAGGAGATTCAGCAGCCTCAGTTGAAGGAGCCCTGAAAGACTGGCGTCAGAAGAAGAAAGCAACACACAGACAGCCACGGCGGTACGATACTTACACGTCAATGGCAATGTACTTCCTCCGCTTCAGGGCTCCAAAGATGTTGCTGCCGCTGGGAGATCCTTTCCTCTTGCGAAGCTCCTCGAAGTCCACACAAAGACGACCGAAAGGCTGGATGTGACGGCCGGTGCGCAGCGGGGCCGAAGAAGAGCTCGGAAGAATATCTTCAGGGGTACCCGGTTGCGGCGAACAGCCGGGCACCGTTTCACCACGACCTCCAGAGGCTCCTGGAGCCTTGGCCACGGGAGCCGCATGGAGTGTCTCCTCAGAAACCGGCCCCCCAGGAGGGGAGTGGCAGGCTCCTGAAGACGATGCCCCAGGATCACCACTCGGCACGTGCTCCTCAGCACTTGAGCCGCTGGCCTCTGCCTGAGCTCGCCCACCTGCACCGTCACTTGGGGCGAGCTTAGCATCAGGGGCAAGGAAGGGAAACACGACGACGGGGTTCTCACGAAGCCCCTCCAGGCCGATCGGCCGTGGCCCCCATTCATCGAAGAGAGGCATGTCCTTCACAAATTCATCTTTATTCTTGCAGCGGTGCAGCAAACAGTTCTTCCCAGGCAGTTCGGCCTGCAGAAAGACACCCGTCAGGACCTTGAGCACAGTCTGCCGCGTCCCGAGGAGGAGCCCGGACTCCTGAAACCTCATGTGATCCTAGCTGCTGGGCAAGGTCCACATTGGGCGAGAATGGCGTTGAAGCGGAGCGACCCGGCGTTGGACGAATTTCTTCACCACCATCGGTGCAGTTACGCCGCGATCCTTCAGCAACCTCAACCTGAGCCAGACGTGGGCAAGGCCGGGGCTCGCGAGCCGCTGATGGCTCCAGCCGGAGTTAGGAACAGCGGGCCCCGACGGAGCCTGAAGCAGAGGACTGAGCACACCGGCATCGACGAACACCCATCGTATCCGGAATTCGCTCCTGGATGGAGGGCGCTTGAAATCGATCCCCTCGCCCGCCGTCGCAGCCACGGCCTGGAAGCTCACGCACCCCGAGCATTGCTGAGGGTCGGCCAAATGCAATGAGAAGAAGTGACGGAGGTGTAACACCCCGCATGTAACTTGCCATATTTGTAACTCCGACTCTTGCCATTTCCGGCTATGTGATATGTTTTTCCCTCCGTTGTCGGGTTTTGTCTTTCGTTTTGTATTTTGTCATGTCATGCATTTTCATATCATGTCATCATGCGCATTACTTTTGCATATGTGTTCGTCTCATGCATCCGAGCATTTTCCCCGTTGTCCGTTTTCCAATCCGGCGCTCCTATCTCCTCCGGTGCACCCCTCTAGTTTTCTTCCGTGTGCGTGTGTCAAACTTTCTCGGAATGGACCGAGGCTTGTCATGTGGTCTTAATATACCACCCGGAGACTACCGGTCAAGTTTCGTTCCATTCGGAGGTCGTTTGGTACTCCAACGGTTAACCGGGCCTCCGCAATGTCCATTTGAGTATCCAACAAAAACCCCTCCAAAACCAGCCCAAAGCCCACCAAACTCTCTTCCATGCTCTAGGTCGTTCGATCGCGATCGTGTGGGCGAAAACCGCACCTCATTTGGAGTCTCCTAGCTCCCTCTACCTATAAATGAGTGGGCATCCCGAAAAACGAAATCTCAGACGAAACCCTAACCCTCTCCCTCCGCGCCGCGCCGGACGCGTCCGCTCCGGCCGGACAACGTCCGCCGCGCGCCCGGCCAACCGGAGCGCGCCACGTCATCTCCGCCGCCGCCCGGACCGCGCCGGCCCGCCGGGCCCGTGGCCGGCCCCCTCGGCCCGCTCCTCCGCGCCTCCCGTCGGCCGCCGCCGACTCCGCCGCCGCAGGCGCCGCCGCGCCCGCCCGCCGGCCGGCCAGCCGCCTCCGCCGCCGCGCCGCGGGCCCCGCCGCCGACTCCGCCGCCGCGCCGGCCACCGCCTCCTCCGGCGCCGCCCCCGCCGGCGGCCCCCTCCTCCGGTGCCGCCGCCTCGCCACCGGCCTCCGGCCCCTCGCCCGCCGGCCCCCTCTCCTCCTCCGGCCCGAGCCGGCGAGCTCGAGCTCCCGTTGACCGCGATCCAGATCTGGTCAAAGGTTGACCCGAAACCCCCCCTCCGTTTTGCTAAGTCTGATAATTTTCTCAGCATATGCTCCTGTTCCCGATGCGATAACTTTGTGCATGTAGCTCCGATTCGCGCGTTTAATATGTCAAATTGTTCGTCTCGTGATGCTCTACATTTTGTTCAATTGCACCATGTTCATTAGAGGTCATCTTGATGCCCAAATCTTCGTTGGAAGAGGGCTAGTTGCTGTTAATCTCTGGTTCTTATCAGAACTTGGAGATTTGTCATTTTTGTATCATTTATTCTGTGCATCTTTTGAGCATGAACTCTACATGTGTTTTGAAGTATGCCATGCCATCTTTCCAGTGGTATGGTCCATGTATTTTTGTGGTCTTTGTGGTGACTAGCACAAGCATGCAAAGTAGGCCCCGTAATAATTCTGATTTCAGGGACTTAGTGATTTCTCTAAGTTTTTGTCTGCTGTAATTTTGTTGCCATGTAAACTTGATGCTAGAGAGAGATCCATGCATATTTTGGAGTTGTTCAGTAAGGATGTTTTGTAGATATAGTTGCAATTGATCCATTCCTGCAATTGTTTGCAATTTTAGAGTACAATAGAATGACTCAATCTTGCTCTACTTTTGCTATAAAATATTTCTGGCAGATTCTTAACATGGTATGCATTTTTGCCAAGCTTATTGTAGTTTATCCATACATGCTACGCAATTGTTCTTGCCATGGATAGCTTCATAAACATGCCATCTTGCTGTAGGTATGCTTGGGTTGTCATGCATTGCTCTGTAGTGAGTGCATCAAGCTCACAAAGAGGCCTACATATTTATATTTCTGCCATGCTCTATTTTCTGCTAAGTCTGAAACCTGATAACGAAACTTGCTATGTTTACATGCTTGCCATCATATCTTCTGGTCCTTTTTGGCTTATGGTCAGTAAGGGACTTTTGTCATGTGCATTTAGTAGAACACTACCATGCCTTGTTTTGCTATGTTAAGTTCCTGTAGCATATTGATTTCGTGCTCCGAACATTGCTACCTGATGCTGATTTCTGCCATGTCCAGTTTTTCACTAAGTCTGTGAACCTGTAATCTTTTGCACTTTTGCCATGCTTGTTTGAGCTTGATATGTTGTGAACTAGCCGTAGCTCAGTGTTCATCTTTTGTCAAGCATCTCCTGTAGATTACTGCCATGTGCTTTGTTGCTATGTTGGGGTGCTGTAGCATTGTTACTTGTGGTATTTTAAGTGCTATCTTGCTGTTTAACGCAGATTAGTGTCATTCTTGTTTTGCTTGCCATTTGCAAACCGTGCATCCGATTCCGGTGATCTTTATATCGATTTCGACCGAAATCATCTCATCTTTCCAGTGGCATGCTTGGTTTGCCAAGTTACTGCCATGTTCATCATTTTCCTTCCGGAGCACGCATACGCATCGCATATCATATCTTGCATATCATACATGTCTTGCATCATGTTGCTTGTGCATTTCTCGTTGTTGATTGTGGGTCCGTTTGTTTGTGTTCTTGTCTTGGGTAGAGCCGGGAGACGAGTTCGTGAACGAGGAACCTGTCGAGTACGCTTACGAGGATCAAGCTTTCGACAACTCTGAGAATCTTGCAGGCAAGATGACCACCCCTCGAAATCACTTCTATCTTTGCTATGCTAGTTGTTCGCTCTATTGCCATGCTCGCTACCTATCACTGGCTATATCATGTCTCCTATTTCAGCCATGTCAGCCCCTAACCATCCTTTCCTAGCAAACCGTTGTTTGGCTATGTTACCGCTTTTGCTCAGCCCCTCTTATAGCGTTGCTAGTTGCAGGTGAAGTTGAAGTTGTTCCATATCGGAACATGGACATGTTGGGATATCACAATATCTCTTATTTAATTAATGCATCTATATATTTTGGTTAAGGGTGGAAGGCTCGGCCTTATGTCTGGTGTTTTGTTCCACTCTTGCCGCCCTAGTTACTGTTATACCGGGATTATGTTCCTTGAGTTTGCGTTCCTTACGCGGTCGGGTGATTTATGGGACCCCCTCGACAGTTCGCCTTGAATAAAACTCCTCCAGCAAGGCCCAACCTTGGTTTTACCATTTGCGACCTATACCTTTTTCCCCCGGGTTTTCTAGAGCCCGAGGGTCATCTTTATTTTAAACCCCCGGGCCAGTGCTCCTCTGAGTATTGGTCCAAACTGTCAGCCGCCGGTGGCCACCAGGGGCAACTCTGGTCTGGCCTATCGGAAGCTTGGACAATCCGGTGTGCCCTGAGAACGAGATATGTGCAGCTCCTATCGGGATTTGTCGGCACATTCGGGAGGCTTTGCTGGTCTTGTTTTACCATTGTCGAGATGTCTTGTTAACCGGGATTCCGAGACTGATCGGGTCTTTCCGGGAGAAGGTTTATCCTTCGTTGACCGTGAGAGCTTATGATGGGCTAAGTTGGAACACCCCTGCAGGGTATTATCTTTCGAAAGCCGTGCCCGCGGTTATGAGGCAGATGGGAATTTGTGAATGTCCGGTTGTGGATAACTTGTCACTTGACCCAATTAAAATACACCAAGTGCGTGTGTAGCCGTGATGGTCTCTTCTCGGCGGAGTCCGGGAAGTGAACACGGTCTGTGTTATGTATGACGTAAGTAGGCGTTCAGGACCTCTTCTTGGTCATTGCTAGATGACGTCCGTTCCTTTGCTTCTCTTCTCGCTCTCATATGCGCAAGTTAGCCACCAAATATGTTTTTGCCGCTGCAGCTCCACCTCTTTGCACCATTCCCCCTTTAAACTTAAATAGTCTTGATCTCGCGGGTGTGAGATTGCTGAGTCCCCGTGACTCACAGATACTTCCAACACCAGTTGCAGGTGCCGACGATGCCAGTGCAGACGATGGCGTCGATCTCAAGTGGGAGTTCGACGAGGAACGTGGTCGTTATTATGTGTCTTTTCCTGATGATCAGTAGTGGAGCCCAGTTGGGACGATCGGGGATCTAGCATTTGGGGTTGTCTTATTTTCATCTGGATGTTGACCGTAGTCGGTCTATATGTTTGTATTTTGGATGATGTATGGATGATATTTATGTATTGTGTGAAGTGGCGATTGTAAGCCAACTCTTTATCCCATTCTTGTTCATTACATGGGATTGTGTGAAGATGACCCTTCTTGCGACAAAACCACTATGCGGTTATGCCTCTAAGTCGTGCCTCGACACGTGGGAGATATAGCCGCATCGTGGGCGTTACAGGAGGAGAGCCACTGAAGGAACGATGCCCACCATGGCCTCGCACACGAAGGCGAAGACAGCAAGAAGAGTCACAGACTGAGGGTCGAGATGCAGCATGTGGATCTGATAATGCTCAAGCACAACATTGAAGAAGGCGGAGAAGGGTGGAATCAGGCCAGACCAGAGGGCATCTATGAAGATTGGGACCTCGGTGGCCGTCTGAGCCGTGCGAGTGCGAGACGCGGGCCAAGCCACCATCCCCCCACTCATTGAAGCTGGAAGCAAGCATCGGGTGCACCTTGTCCATGGCCTCGTCGTTGAGCACTCGAGACCGGCCGAGCGCCGGCGCAAAGGACGGAGGCGCAGCTGGAAGAGACAGAGGACTCTTCCCCTTATCAGCTTGTTTAGGCGCCATGGCAATGGAGCAGGCGGAGCGCGAGTCAGATTGGAGAAGAGAAGCAGAGCCACAAGGAAGTAGGGGAATTGGGGAAGCAAGGCGCAGGAGGCGGAGGAATAACTGTGTAGGCCGCAGGGGCTGCATAGCCAGGCAGATTCAAAGGCAGCGTGGGGAAGCGGAGACGCCCACGTCCAATCAACCGCCACGCGTCAACCGAGGCCGCCGGCTTTTGGGGCCCGCGGTGCTCCGACCTTGACCCTTGGCTTCACCGCGAAGCCAAGCCCGAGCGCACCTTGGGCCTGGGGGCTACTGTCGACGTTCTGGGAACGGGGGTCCCCAGACTTGCCTGCCTGCGGCCCACATTGTGGCCAGGCAGCGGGCCGTACGGCCCATCTTCATCAACAAGGCGCCCAAGAGCCTCGCGAGGCGGACGGCGCAAGACCTCCTCAGGAGTGGCCTAGCCAGGCAGGCTCACGAGGAGCGGAGATATCAAGGCGAGGCAAACCTCACGAGGCTCTCATGACATGAGCCATGACGAACGGTACCAGGCGGGTGCCAGGCGGGCGCCGGTGCGCGCAGCGTCCTTATTTCCTCTTTGGTGCTAAGGAGGCCAGCGCAGGCGAAGAGTACCGAGGCATCACGCAAAGGTTGCCATATTGGTGCAACGAGACCAAGACCAGGAGGACGGCCAGGCGGAGGTCATCGTGGAGCCCAAGACGGCGTCACCCAGGGCTTTTCGCAGGCGAAGACCGCTTTCGTCAGGATAGCTTGTACTAGCTGTCCCCCTTCAAATTTGCCTGCCGTTGTTGGCTCCCTTCCCGCTCGATATTTGGGAAGAGGACCAGGGCCTATATAAGTAGAGCTAGCCACCACAGTAGAGGCAGGTTGAACTGATCGAATCCTCACGCCACAAGTTCACAAGCACAAGAACACCTCAAACTCAGGAGGCTGTTTTTCCCTTGTACTGTTCGTCATCAGCCCAAGAGGCAATCCACCACCACCACACTGGAGTAGGGTATTACACCACAACGGTGGCCCGAACCAGTATAAACCTCGTGTCTTTGTGTGTTGCGAGTTCATCGAGTTCGTCCGCAAGATCTTAGCGAGCTAGAGCGTAGATCGGTAGGAGGGAGAGACTTCGCGCGCACCCCAGTGTTCGAACCTTAAGGGTTTGCCGGAACCCCACATCCGATAGTAGGGTATTACACCACAACGGTGGCCCGAACCAGTATAAATCTTGTGTCTCTTGTGTTGTGAGTTCGTCGAGTTCGTCCGCGAGATCTTATCAAGCTAGGGCGTGGATCGGTAGGAGGGAAAGAACTTCGCGCGCACCCCTGAGTTTGAACCTCAAGGGTTTTGCCGGAACCCGTGATCCGACAGTCTCCGCTCGTGATACTCTCACGTAATAATGAGTGGGGCCGTACACGCCCTGGAGTCTCTAGAGTGCCGCCCTCGGGCCTCGGGGGCTCCCTCCCACATCCTAGTGGCATCACTTAGCTCCGCGCTGGTGAGAAGACTAGACTAGGTGCCGGACGCGGCTGTTCATTTGCTATTTGTAGTTGGCTCACCCCTTTTTCTTTTAATGAAATTTAAAGTTCTGGCATTTCTCGATGGCTTGGTTGAACCCCCTCTTCTCTCTGATTCTTCCCTCGATTCTTTGTTTTGCACCAGGGAGGGCGGTAGTTGCCCGAAGCTCTCCCTCGCGCGCCCCGCGAGGGGGCTGGATAGGCATCCGTGCGTGTGCACTCCCCTAGTCTCCGTGAGGCGCCCTCGTCTGAGCTTGTGATCGGCGCATCCCTTTTCTAGTCCGTGCCCCACGGGTACAACGACGTGGTGCGTTTGGCCTTGACCAGCCCATGCCTGAGGCCTCGCGCGAGAGGGGATAAGGATTTCTTAACGAATTTTTGCAGCTTCGCGATATCGCCCGAATCGGAAGCAGGGAAACCCCAGTAGGTGCCCAGAGGCGCGCGCCCTCACGAAGTCAAAGCAACCCCGGATAAATCAAGCTAAGTTACCCATCTACGCCCGTATAAGGCACAGATCTCACAACACAACCCGGAAACAATAAACACACCACAAAAGCAACATAAGCACCATGGTTCATTACACGCCCTCGCAGGGCCCCATACTCGCTTCTGATGATGCACGAGGAAAGGGAAGGAAAGGACAAGCCAAAGCGGCTCCTATAACGCGGCTGCTCACAAGGATCAGACCCTCGGACTCAGACGGAGACCTCCTCGCGCTTCACTGGGGCGCGGTGACGGGACGACCCGCCACCGTCCTCGAAGTGAGCCCGACGACGTGGCGGCTGGTCGTAGCCGCCACTACCGGAGCTTTCGCCGGAGGAGGAGCTGTCGTCGCCGGACAAGCCATGGCCATGGTCGTGGGCGAGTTCACCCTCATCCTCGTCATGGCCGTCGCCATCGTTGTCTTCAGGGCAGCATCCGGCGCGGCGACTATCTTCCCCGAACACCCTCACAAAGAGGGTCCCTGCGCCATCGTACTTGAAGTGGAGGGTGCACCGCCTGCTCAGGCCGCGCGCGCGGGTGAACGTCGGCCAGTCGCGGGCCAGGGCTACGTTGCCCGCGACGGAGACCTCCACCGCGACCCACAAAGCCTTGCTGGAGCAACCGTCGGCCTGTAGCCAGAGGCCGCCAGGACCGGGGGCCGGCAGCTCTCCAGCAAAGGAGCGCGGAAGCTGAAGCCAGGTGCCGGCCGGGTTCTCCGACCACACGATGAACTCTGGCAGCACCTCCACCGAGTGGAAGCGCGACTGGGGAGGCCGAGCGACCATGGCGCGCCTCCCTTCATTGACAGGGCTGAAACGTCCTAGGCGGCTCCTGCCGCGCGAAGAGGCGCCGCCATGGCCGCCAGGGACGGCGCCGGACCCCGAGGAAGTTCGCCCACCCCCACGAGGGACCACAGCGGGGGTTGCGGCGTGCTTGCAGGGGCGACCAGGCCCCCTCTTAGGCGGTGGCGAGCCAGGCCCCTCCTGGCGAGTGAGCTTTCCCCTTCTCAGCGACCGAGAACCTCTTCACTGGTGCCATGAGTGTCGCTGCAAGGCGGCGAAGCAAGGAGGAAGAAGAAGAAGCAGGCAGAATGGAGGAAGAGATGAGCGATGGGGGCTCCACCCCTCTCCTCATGTATAGCCAGAGGAAGGCCAACCGCCGGCCTCCATGATCGCAGGTAATGATGGTTTTTTTGCATGCAGCAGGGACTCGTCATGTCGGGTGGTTGCCGAGGCAGCGTGGGGAAGCGGAGGCGCCCACGTCCTGTCAATCGCCACCCATCAATCAAGGTCGTAGGCTATTTGGGGACCGCGGCGCTCCGCACTTGACCCTTGGCTTCGCCACGAAGCCAAGTACGAGCGCGCCTTGGGCCCGGGGGCTACTGTCGCCGTCCTGGGAATGAGGGTACCCAGAGTTGCCTACCTGCGGCGCAGGGCGTGGCTATTCCAGTGCCCTAGTACGGCCCATCTTCATCAACAACCGTTCAAGACCCTCGCGAGGGTCCGAGCCTCGCGAGGCGAACGACGCCAAGACCTCCTTACGGGTAGCCTCCCTAGGCTAGCTCCTGAGGAGCAGAGATATCTATGCAAGGGGCACCTCGCGAGGTGCGCGTGACGCGAGCCGTGACGACCAAGGCCAGGCGGGCGCCAGCGGGCGCAGAGTACTCGTTGCCTCTTTGGTGCTAAAGGGGCAAGCGCAGGCGAGGAGTCCCGAGGCGTCAGGCAAAGGTTTCCATATTGGTGCAACGAGACCAAGACCAGCAGGACGGTAGGATGAAGGTCACTCGGAGCCCACGACGGTGTCACCACCGGAGCCTATGGCAGGCGAAGACCACCTTTCTCAGGATAGCTTGTACTAGTTGTTGCCCTTCAAATTGGCCGTTGTGGGATCCCTTCCCGCCTGATATTTGGGAAGAGGACCAGGGCCTCTATAAATAGGAATAGCCACCACCGTGGGAGGCATCTCATCTTGGATTGGATCCATTCCACCAAGGCCACCATACAATCTCATCGAGCTCAAGAACTCCTCTCCTCAGGAGGCGGTTCATCCCTTGTACCTGTTCATCCTCAGCCTACAAGGCAATCCGCCACACCACACTGGAGTAGGGTATTACACCACAACGGTGGCCCGAACTAGTATAAACCCTCGTGTCTCTTGTTCTTCGGGTTCGTCGAGCTAGGCCTTGAGATCGTTGCAAGAGCGAGCTAGGGGGAGAGAGAGATCTCCGTGCACACCCCAGTGTTTGGACCTCAAGGGTTTGCCGGATCCCAGAATCCGATATGTGTAGTACTTTGTTTCGGTAGCTAATACATTTTTGCAATAAATGTGTGAGTTCTATATGACTAATGTTGAGTCCATCAATTATACGCATTCTCACCCTTCCACCACTCCTAGCCTCTTCGGTACCGTGCGTTGCCCTTTCTCACCTCGAGAGTCGGTGCAAACTTCGCCGGTGCATCCAAACCCCGTGATATGATATGCTCTGTCACACATAAGCCTCCTTATATTTTCCTCACAACAGCCACCATACCTACCTATCATGGCATTTCCATAGCCATTCCGAGATATATTGCCATGCAACTTCCATCATCATCATATACATGACTTGAGCGTTTATTGTCATATTGATTTGCATGATTGTAAGATAGCTAGCATGATATTTTCATGGCTTCTCCGTTTTCTGATATCTTTGCTATGCTAGATCATTGCACAACCTGGTACACTACCAGAGGCATTCATATAGAGTCATACTTTGTTCTAGATATCGAGTTGTAATAGTTAGTTGTAAGTAAATAAAAGTGTGATGATCATCATTATTAGAACATTGTACCATGTGAGGAAAGGATGATGGACACTATGATTCCCCCACAAGTCGGGATGAGACTCCGGACGAAAAAAAGAGAGATAAAAAGAGAAAAAAGGGGAGCCTAAAAAAAATTAAAAAAAAAGAGAAAAAGAGAGAAGGGCAATGCTACTATCCATTTACCACACTTGTGCTTCAGAGTAGCACCATGTTCTTCACATAGAGAGTCTCTTGAGTTATCACTTTCATATACTAGTGGGAATTTTCATTATAGAACTTGGCTTGTATATTCCGATGATGGGGCTTCCACAAATGCCCGAGGTCTTCATGGCAAGCAAGTTGGATGCACACCCACTTAGTTTCAGTTTGAGCTTTCATACTCTTATAGCTCTAGTGCATCTGTTGCATGGCAATCCCTACTCCTCGCATTGACATGGATTGATGGGCATTTCCATAGCCCATTAATTTGCCTAGTTGATGTGAGACTTTCTCCCTTTTTGTCTTCTCCACACAACCAACACCGTCATATTCTATTCCACCTATAGTGCTATATCCATGCATCGCACTCATGTATTGCATAAACGTTGAAAAAGTTTGAGAACATCAACAGTATGAAACAATTGCTTGGCTTGTCATCGGGGTTGTGCATGATCTAATACTTTGTGTGGTGAAGATTGAGCATAGCCAGACTATATGATTTTGTAGGGATAGCTTTCTTTGGCCATGTTATTTTGAGAAAGACATGATTTATTTATTAGTATTCTTGAAGTATTATTGTCTTTATCTCAAATGATAGACTATTGCTTTGAATCACTCATGTCTTAATATTCATGCCATGATTAGATTATATGATCAAGATTATGTTAGGTAGCATTCCACATCAAAAATTATCTTTTTTATCATTTACCTACTCAAGGACGAGCAGGAATTAAGCTTGGGGATGCTGATACGTCTCCGTCATACCTATAATTTTTGATTGTTTCATGCCAATGTTCAACAACTTTCATATACTTTTGGCAACTTTTTATACTATTTTTGGGACTAACATATTGATCCAGTGCCAGTTCTTGTTTGTGGCATGTTTTTTGTTTCGCAGAAATTACATATCAAATAGAGTCCAAACGTGCTAAAAACTTATGAAGATTTTTTTTGGAATATATGTGATTTTTGGGAAATGGAATCAACGTAAGACGATGCCCGAGGCGGCGGCAAGGCAGGGGGCTAGCCCCAGCGAGTAGGGCGCGCCCTAGGCCCTTGTTGCCGCTCTGTAAGGCAGTTGGTGCCCTTCTTCGGCCACAAGAAATCTAATATCCGGATAAAAATCGTGTTCAAATTTCAGCCCAATCGGAGTTATGGATCTCCGGGAATTTAAGAAACGGTGAAAGGCCAAAATCTAGGAGCGCAGAAACAGAAGGAAACAGAGAGAGATCCCATCTTGAATGGGCTCCCGCCCCTCCGCCGCCATGGAGGCCAAGGACTAGAGGGGATACCCTCCTCCCATCTAGGGGGGAGGTCAAGGAAGAAGAAGGAGGAGGGGGGTTCTCTCCCCCTCTCTCTCTCGGTGGCGCTAGAACGCCGTCGGGGCAATCATCTTGTGACTGTGATCTACTCCAACAACTTCGTCATCTTCACCAACACCTCCATCACCTTCCCCCATCTATCTACAGCGGTCCACTCTCCCGCAAACTGTTGTACCCTCTACTTGAACATGGTGCTTTATGCTTCATATTATTATCCAATGATGTGTTTCCATCCTATGATGTCTGAGTAGGTTTTTGTTGTCGTATCGATGATTGGTGAATTGCTATGATTGGTTTAATTTGCAAATGGTTATGTTGCTGTCCTTTGGTGCTCATCATATGAGCACGCATGTGGATCACACCACAGGGTTAGTTGTATGTTGATAGGACTATGTATTGGAGGGCAAGGGTGACGGCAGCTTCAGCCTAGCATAGAAATTGATGCATAAGGGATTGAAGGGGGGCCAATATATTTTAATTCTATGGTTGGGTTTTACCTTAATGAATGTTAGTAGTTGCGGATGCTTCCTAATAGTTCCAATCATAAGTGAATAGAATTCCAAGTAAGGGATAACATGCTAGCAGTGGCCTCTCCCACATAAAGCTTGCTATCGGTCTAGTAATGTAGTCAATTGCTTAGGGACAATTTCGCATCTCCTACCACCACTTTTCCACACTCGTTAAACTAACGTAATTGTTTCTTCATCTAAACAGCCCCTAGTTAGTATTTACGTGCTCTTTATTATCTTGCAAACCTATCCTACAACACCTACAAAGTACTTATAGTTTCATACTTGTTCTAGGTAAAGCGAAGGTTAAGCGTGCGTAGAGTTTTATCGGTAGTCGATAGAACATGAGGGAATATTTGTTCTACATTGGGTTCAACACTCTTACTTATCGAAAGAGGTTGGGACAGAGAGAGAGAGAGAGAGAGAGAGAGAGAGAGAGAGAGAGAGAGAGAGAGAGAGAGAGAGCCGGAGGGGTGGTGGAGTTGCTTCTCGGAAATGGTGGGATAGGCGTGCTAGACAAACTGAGGGTACAACTGCAATATCAAGAAGAGTCGGGATGTTTTTCTGTGTGTGTGCGTGTGTGTGATAGGTGTGCCGGGAAGCATGCATGGATGATGAAGGGGGGCCATGTGTTTGGTTACCAGACCTAACTAGATCGGTAGATCAATTGTTGTGTGTCGAAGGAAGGGACATACATAACTAATGAGGTAGATTGATCGGCACATGGGGAAAACGAGTTATGAATGACCTAGCTAGGTATATGTATAGTGGGAGATCAGTCGGTGTACATCCAATTGTTAGAGGCAAATAAGGCCCAGAGAGAAGGATATATAATGATAACACCCTTAAGACCTTATTCTACACATCAACCACGCTAATTCTGCTAACACCGTCAAACTGTCCCATAGCTACAAACTACACTGCAACACTATCCCACAATATCTTCTTATCCACCAAATCCTCCTTCTCTCCCATGACCTCCATGTCCCCCGAGAACCCCCGCTTCAGCTCGCCCACTCCCCATCGCCGTCGGGTCGCCTCCTACCCTCGCACCACCACCCCGCCTCCTACCCCGCTCCGCCACCCTGTCTCCTTCCCCAGCGTCGCCGCGCCGCCGCCTTGCCTCCTACCCCCGCACCTCCGCCCCGCCTCCTTCCCTAGCGCCGCCGCCCCGCCTCCTACCCCGCCTCCTTCCCCCACGCCGCCACGACGCCTCCTTCCCCCGCGTCGTCGCCGCCGGGATCCACTCTAGCCTTCTCCTACGAGCCCGCCACCAGATCCATCCATGGGGAGGGCTGGGGGTGACCACGCTTGGTCAGGCCGGCTCTACCGCCGCCGACCGCCGTGAGGGTTGGCCAGGCTCTACGGCCGGCTCTACGGCCGTCACCAGAATCGGTGAGGTGGGGGTTGACCAGGGTGGGGGTTGGCTATGGCCGACGACCTCCCCGCATGCAGTCCAGATTCGGGGACGTGCAGTGCTATGCGTGCAAATCAGTTCGGCTGCAAGTGTGTTGTACTTGACTTTTTTCTTCCAAGAAATTTGTTTGCTGCAAGTGTGTTGTTGTTGACTTCACAAGTGGCTGCCTTCCCCCGACAGCCAATGCGTCATGCAAAAACCACGGCCATGGCGCTCCTTCCCCTCCCCTTCTGTGACGCGCGAGGCATGCAGTGCGGGCGGCGATGCCGTGCAGTTTGTCGTGTGCATCCCTTCCATAGTTGTTGCTGTTCAGAGGCAACTTTTGTGTTTTCAGAGAAAAATTGATGAGTAGTTTGTGTGCAGTGCGGTTCGCCTGAGCCTGGATCATCCGCCACATCCGCTGGACACATCCTTTTCTCGCCAACGACGCGCCACTAAGGCCTGCAAGCGTGTAGACCTCGCTCGGGCTAGATCCAGTGTTGGGCCTTGCCAAGTCCGGCTCAGTTATTGCACAAGTGCAGTTATTTTCTTTTTTTGCGTGGATGCTACATGTACCCGTTTAAGTTTTGTCGGTTCACTTGTTGCTATTACTAGATGAGCTGGAAAAGTACTTCGTGGAGCTCCCATGGTGCTCGCATGACACGCCCGTGCCATTCACTTGGCTCGCATGGTGATACATGGTTCGGTTTAGATCGTAGCATGTGGTTTGGAGCATATGAGCATGCAGTGCAAAAATGATGCATTTTTTGTTTTGAGGATTTTATGTATACAATTTACAAGGGCTCATTTGAATGCAGTTCGCGACAAGACATGTGTTTAGAAATGCAGTTTGGAGCATGTGCACATGCAGTGCGGACGATGCTTTTTGTACATGAGGATTTTATGTATAAAAATTATATGGATTGATTTGATTGCAGATCACTGCGAAACATGGCACTGTTCGGAGTTCAGCATGGAGTTTGGAGCTCGTGGACATGCAGTGCAAATGGTGTTTTTTTGTGTTTAATGATTTTTTGTGTAAAAGTTAAAGGTGGCTTTATAAAAGTGAAGAAAAACTCCTCTGTGGTACACTTGTTAAATAGAAACAAAAACATGTCAAGAGAAACTCGCCGGGCCATCGCCGACTCTCCAAGCAGTACACTTCCGTACTGTCAGCACCGGCTACAGCAACGCTCCAATTTTTGCCGTTCACTTTTTTGTTTACATATTGAAGGACATCTGTGTTAATTGCAAAAGTTGCCCACTTTGGCAAAACAGCTGGAAAAAAGAAAATTACAATGCAGTGCACTTCGAGGGACTCCACGGTCCACTTCTCATAAAAAGAAAAGATGTTTCCCAATTGATGAAGTACGCTTTGGCTCTTTTCAAATAAACAACATGCAGTTTACACTCCTCCCTTGTCCAAATAGGTTAATCAAATGGAAATTAGAAAAAACAAAAAATAGGGTAAATGAAAAAGAAATATAATAAAGACCAAAAAAGATGAAGCTCACTAGCTCTCACCATGCAACTCGGATGCATTTATATTTTTTTTAGAAAAATGACAAAAAAATGATATGGTTCAACGTTTCACTAAGACTCATGTTGTGTTTCACTTTTCCACTTGATGTGGTTCACTTGGCCTTATCTGTGCGGTCCACTCTCATTCATAAAAAAAGAAGTCATTCATAAAAATAAAATAGAAAAAGAGTACAAGAACCATCCAGCTCGCCTGCCCGTCTGATGCAGTACGGTTTTCAGTCTGAAGCAGTGCGTTCATGTGTCTGCTGTGGTTCACTCGTCGATTTTACTGTTGCGAAAAACGGAGTGTCCGCGTTTTCGTATTCTTAAAACTACTCATAAACCGTAAGGAATTAGTTTCTCAACGGTATATTCTTAAAACTGCGCATAAACCAAAAGGAATTAGTGTTCTACATGAAAAAATTGTGCCTCATCGATATCTTTCCAACGGCGTATAATTGAATCATTCCGACCAGCGGTTTGTAAAAATTTCGCAAAAAACGGCCGCTGTTACTCGTCGTCAGCCGCACATTTTTCAAAATTAATTAAAAACCGTAAGGAATTGCGAAAACATTTCAACATATGAAAGTTGCGCCTCTTCCGTGGCTTTCCAACGGCGTATCATACACCTTGTTTCGACAAACTGTTCAAAAACTGTAGCAAAAACAGTACTGAAAATTGCAAAATAAAAATAAAAAACTGAATTCCGCGATTTAGTAAATTTAAAACTGCTCTTAAACCGTAATGAATTAGAGAAAATAATAGATATGAAAAAGATGCGCCTCGACGATGTCTTTCTAACGGTCTATGATTTGCTTCGTTCCGACGAGCGGTTTAGAAAAAAAAGGCGAAAAAATGCTTGCTGCCACTCGTCGTGCGCCGTACCGTTTTCAAAACTTCTCTTAAATCAAAAGTAATCTCGAAAGTGTTCAACATGTAGAAGTTACGCCTTAATCCATAGCTTCTCAACGGTATATTACACGCCTCGTTCCGATAAACGATTAAAAAACTAGAGAGAAAAAGGTACCAAAAAACACCGCATGCAGTTTTTTCCGACACAAAGTTCTCTACTCTCTGTATTGCAGTATCCCTGCTGCTGAAAGTGCAGTGCCTTCGCGTTGAGCGTGCAGTGCGGAAGTGTTATCAGAAATGTTATTCTGCTAATATTAGCATAATAGACCGGCTATATATATTCTGTAACATGCTAAAACAACAATGGTCAAGAGTTTGCATGAGAAAAGAACTTATGGTAACGGTGTTACCGCTCCGCACCTGCTAGTTTTGCTACTTGCTTGGTATGTAGTAATTGCATTACCATTTGGTTACCATTTTATAAAAAATAGGCCATGTAATTTATTACTAGCACGTTACCTTTGCTAACTATGATACACCGTTACTGTGTTCGATTTATTCATTACTATGCACCCTTGTGGTGGGAGGAGGAGCAGGGCATGGGACTGTCGTAATTCCATTAAATCATTACGATAGAGTTTTCACCGAAAACTGAGGTGCGCAGACGAGGAGAGTAGACGGTTAGGCTAATTAGGCGCATGAGTCTAGTTAGGTCGCGCGGCCGGAGCGTAGGCTAACTAATAATGCACTCAGGCTTACTAATAATGCTAGTTTTGCTACTTGCTTGTCATACGCCAAATGAAGATTTTAGCGACCTACACACTTTTCCTTCCTGACCATTGATACGTCTTTAACGTATTGTTCCATGCTATTATAGTATTAATCTTGGATGTTTTATATGCAATTATATATCATTTTTGCGACTAACCTATTAACTTAGTGCCATGTGCCGCTTCCTGTTTTTTGCCTATCTTTGGTTTTCCAGGAAATCAGTACCAAACGAAGTCCAAATGCCACGAAACTTTTTGATGATTTTTTTCTTGACAAAAGACACCTTAGAAGCTTCGGGAGGAGACCAGACGTACAACAAGGAGATGGCAAGGCAGTAGGGCATGCCTAGGGGGTAGGTGCGCCCTAGTGGCTTGTGGGCTCCTTGTGGCTCGGTCTGACCTAATTCCACCTCTATAAATTCTCTAAAATTGGGAAACCAACAGAGAGCCACCCAAAATAATTTTTCTGCCACCGCAAGTTTCTGTTCTTCGGAGATCCCATCTGGAGACCTTTTCTGGTACCCTGCCAGAGGGGGAATCGATCACAGAGGGCCTCTACATCAACCTTCACTAGTAGAAAACGGAGATTTATCACCGGTTCGTAAGGGCCTTTAGTGCCAGTTCTGCAACTGGCACTAAAGAGTGGAGGCTAAAGGTCCCCCTTTAGTACCGGTTCGGCACGAACCACCACTAAAGGCCTACCACGTGGCGTGAGCTCGCGCCGTGGTATGCGGGACCTTTAGTACCTGCCGTGTTACCAACTGGTACTGAAGGTTTATTTTTTGAAAAAAAAATTCTGAAAATTTTGGAAAAAATTTGAATTTTTTTCGTTTTTCGATTTTCTGAATTATTTGATGATTTAGTCTCTAATCACTCCTCTTAACTACTCAAGTGTAGATCACTCATTCCAAATCGTCTAACTTCCCGGCCGGTCACCCATCCTCTCACTCCCCCAGCCTGAGCACGCTTAACTTCGGAGTTCTATTCCCTCTACTTTCCAAGTCTGCACTTGTTGTTTTCCTGACAAATGTAAGCTGTCAATCCTATTAACCCTCAGCAGTTTAGCTTGAGCATTAGGTCACATTGTAACACCCCGCATGTAACTTGCCATATTTGTAACTCCGACTCTTGCCATTTCCGGCTATGTGTTATGATTTTCCCTCCGTTGTCGGGTTTTGTCTTTCGTTTTGTATTTTGTCATGTCATGCATTTCATATCATGTCATCATGCGCATTGCATTTGCATACGTGTTCGTCTCATGCATCCGAGCATTTTCCCCGTTGTCCGTTTTGCAATCCGGCGCTCCTATCTCCTCCGGTGCATCCCTCTTGTTTTCTTTCATGTGCGGGTATCAAACTTTCTCGGAATGGACCGAGGCTTGTCAAGTGGCCTTATTACACCACCCGGAGACCACCGGTCAAGTTTCGTTCCATTTGGAGGTCGTTTGGTACTCCAACGGTTAACCGGGCATCCGCAAAGTCCATTTGAGTGTCCAGCAAAACCCCCCTCAAAAACCAGCCCAAAACCCACCAAACTCTCTTCCATGTCCTAGGTCGTTCGATCACGATCGTGTGGGCGAAAACCGCACCTTATTTGGAGCCTCCTAGCTCCCTCTATCAATAAATATGTGGGCATCCCGAAATACTTTCGCAGTCTCCGGAAACCCTAAATCCTCTCTCCGCGGGCGGACGCGTCCAGCGCCCGCCGGACAACCGCGCCGCCCACCG